>NC_084612.1:39083116-39155616 GCF_033978795.1 Nerophis ophidion
TTCACTGTTTTTATTTTGTATTTTTTTATTTATCCACCCATTCATTTTCTACCGCTTATTCCCTTTTGGGTCACGGGGGGCGCTGGTGCCTATCTCAGCTTATTTATTTATTTATATATATAATTTTATTATATATGTATTATTTTATATATCATATTTATATTTTTTCCTTATTTATTTATTGTATTTATTTAGCTATTTATTTATTTTTTGTGTCCTGTCCAGCTTCTCAGGAAAATAATATAGTTGATGTAGATGCCCATATCGGCAGTTCAGATTTACTATACAAAAGAGAAGTGTAGGATACTTCTCCTCTTGCCTTATTTGTATTTGACTTTATTAAATGTATATATATTATCATTTGGTGCAGCCGGGGCAGGAGGAGATAGAAAGAGAAAAAAAGGAAGACAGAGGGGGAAATTGTGGGGATAAGAGGGGGATAAGACCGAGAGACCAAAAAAACAACAGCAAACACAACAATAACAACAACAACAATAGAGCAACATCCGCAAATACGATATGTACAAATATGATGGTAAAAGTGATAACAAAGAAGCAGTTAGTGAAATAAATAATAACACAGAAATGACAATGAGCATTATTACACTACAAATGGAGCAATACAAATACCAATATAAATAACTATTGATAATGAATAATACCAATAATTTACCTCTATTATATATATTATTTTACATATTGTATAGTTGTTCACTGTTCTGTTACAGAGAAGAAGGAAATTGGATAAAATCGCTATGGTATGAAAATGGGTAGGATTAAATAAGCTCTGCTTCTTCCTGCACCTTTTCGGACGTGCTGTAATGAAACAACTTGAAATGTGTGATGCATTACATTGCATTGTATGCATGTTTAAAATAAACTGAAACTGAACTGAACTGAACTGAACTGAACAGGGATATTCAAATAAATTATTTTGAAGCCAACATTTCCAGACAGACCTCTCTTTTTACGATTCTTATTTTGTATATTCTGGTGAATCTGCAACATTTCATTCCGGTCTATTTATTTGTGTCAGCGTTACAGGAGCACTCTGCTGTTTTAAAGGCCTACTGAAACCCACTACTACCCACCACGCTGTCTGATAGTTTATATATCAATGATGAAAATAATATTGCAACACATGCCATTACGGCCTTTTTAGTTAACTAAATTACAATTTAAAATTTCACAGGATTTTCG
Source organism: Nerophis ophidion (assembly GCF_033978795.1). Taxonomy (NCBI): domain Eukaryota; kingdom Metazoa; phylum Chordata; class Actinopteri; order Syngnathiformes; family Syngnathidae; genus Nerophis; species Nerophis ophidion. Next base: position 39,084,317 of record NC_084612.1, read on the forward strand.
TCTTGAAAAAGTCACGTAATGATGACGTGTACGCAAGACGTCACGGGTTTTAAGGAAATATGAGCGCTACGCACACACACAGCTAAAAGTCGTTTGCTTTAACGGCATATTTATACAGTATTTTGGACATCTGTGTTGCTGAATCTTTTGCAATTTGTTCAATTATTATTGGAGAAGTCACAGTAGAAAGATGGAGTTGGGAAGCTTTAACCGTTAGCCACACAAACACAAGGTGATTCCTTGTTTAAAGTTCCTGGAGGTGAAACTTTACTATGGATCAGAGCGGTCAAGCCAACATGGATCCCTACCGAATGTCAACCAGCAGGTTTCGGTGAGAAAATTGTGGTTAAAAGTCAGTTCTTACCGGAGAAAAGCTGAGCTTGTGCTGTCCATAGCTGCCGTCGACTCCCCTGAGACACTGCGCGTCAAGACACCCGTGGAGACACCCTTCCGACTATCAGGTACTATTTAACTCACTAAAACACTAGCAACACAATAGAAAGATAAGGGATTTCCCAGAATTATCCTAGTAAATGTGTCTAAAAACATCGGAATCCATCCCAATGCAATCGCTTTTTTTTTTTATTTAACTTCTTTTTATTTATTTTCTAGTCTGTCGTTATCAATATCCTCAAACACAAATCTTTCATCCTCGCCCAAATTAATGGGGAAATTGTCGTTTTCTCGGTCCGAGTAGCACTTTATGTTGGAGGCTCCCATTAAAAACAATGTGAATATGTGAGGAGCCATCAAACATGTGACGGCATCGTCTGCGACTTCCGGTAAAGGCAAGGGTTTTTTATTAGCGACCAAAAGTTGCGAACTTTATCGTGGATGTTCTCCACTAAATCCTTTCAGCAAAAATATGGCAATATCGCGAAATGATCAAGTATGACACATAGAATGGACCTGCTATCTCCGTTTGAATAAAAAAATCTAATTTCAGTAAAGGTCCTTTGTGCAAAAAAAAAAAAAAAAAAGGCAGTCAAAGATCTATGAGAACATCCTTATTTTGTTGTTGTTTGAAAATCTGCTGGAAACATGTGAGTCGCACATATTGTTGGAACTGAACTTGCGGGCCACGAGTTGAATAGCACAAATGATATTAAGAAAAAAGAGGATTTACAAAAGAACCTTGAGGAACAGCACTGGTATAACTCTGACTACTGACTGCATCTGAAGTAAACAAGCTATATGCAGCAACACCTTAGCTACATAAATCACGTCTCGAAACATTTTAACCCAAAAAGGAGAGGACTTAAGAGAGTGCCTGTAGAACACCCCAGTTATTTAAATCACAAATTTGGACCCCAGTGATCTGTTTGCTGGTGTAACCCGCGTGGTTCAGTCCTTGCTTGCTCAGTTCTGCACAGGACTTGCTAGCATGAGAGACAAGCATGTTAACTATCGAGCTAAAAGCCAGTAGCCAGCATTATTGTTGCTTGACGCATTGTTCAGCCAGACTGGACACTAGCAAGGTTAAAATGTCAATGCAAAGATCTGTCAATGTGTTTACAGTTGTCCAAGTTGCTTTAAACAACAGAAGCAGTCTACTCTTGGGCGGTATAGCTCGGTTAGTAGAGTGGCCATTCCAGCAACTTCAAGGTTCCAGGTTCGAGCACAGCTACTGCCTTTGTGTTCTTGGGGAAGACGCTTTACCCACCTGCTCCCAGTGCCACCCACACTGGTTTAAAAATGTAACTTAGTGTAAAGTGCTTTGAGTTACTAGAGAAAAGTGCTATATAAATATAGTTCACTTCACTCTTTTAGGGATTTTCTTCAAAAATGTTTGTCTCCCGAGGCTTCACGGTGGCGGAGGGGTTAGTGCGTCTGCCTCACAATACGAAGGTCCTGAGTAGTCCTGGGTTCAATCCCGGGCTCGGGATCTTTCTGTGTGGAGTTTGCATATCCTCCCCGTGAATGCGTGGGTTCCCTCCGGGTACTCCGGCTTCCTCCCACTTCCAAAGACATGCCCCTGGGGATAGGTTGATTGGCAACACTAAATTGGCCCTAGTGTGTGAATGTGAGTGTGAATGTTGTCTGTCTATCTGTGTTGGCCCTGTGATGAGGTGGCGACTTGTCTAGGGAGTATCCTGCCTTCCGCCCGATTGTAGCTGAGATAGGCGCCAGCGCCCCCCGCAACCCCAAAACAGAATAAGCGGTAGAAATGGATGGATGGATGTTTGTCTTCCAAGTTTTGGGAGACAAACTGCTCACTGGATAGCCTGCAGAACAATTTATGTCAATCCACATATGCTTAACATCTAGATCTTTGCTTGGTTTTAAAAGTATGAAAGAAAATTAAAATAGTGAGATATTACATTTAATACATCTTATTATTATTCTCCATACCTTCATTTTTTAATGTTTGTCCCTCTCAGGGTCACATGGGTGGCTGGAGCCTATCCCAGCTGCATTCGGGCAGAAGGCGCGGTACACCCTGGACAAGTCCCCACCTCATCACAGGGCCAACACAGATAGACAGACAACATTCACACTCACATTCACACACTAGGGCCAATTTAGTGTTGCCAATCAACCTATCCCCAGGTGCATGTCTTTGGAAGTGGGAGGAAGCCGGAGTACAGAGGGAACCCACGCAGAAATGGGGGAAACATGCAAACTCCACCCAGAAAGACCCTGAGCCCGGGGATTGAACCCAGGACCTTCTTATAGGGAGGCACACGCCCTTTTCCACCGTGCTACCTATTATTATTATCAACTAATATTATTATTCCACTACTTAAATCCTTTTTAAGGGCTTTAGCACACTTGAAAAAGTATCATCTCTTGCAAGAAATGTGTGCACATCCTCATCATGACAACACATCATCAAAGACCATACACAGTAAGATGATTAGGTCATCGGCTATTTTGGTTTTCAAGTCCCATTTGAGGGGATATTTGGGTCAGGTCCATTATTATTATTTTTTTGAATAAGATTATGTATAAGATTATAAGCCCCCTGCGATGAGGTGGCGACTTGTCCAGGGTGTACCCTGCCTTTCGCCCGAATGCAGCTGAGATAGGCTCCAGCGACCCCGAACGGGACAAGCGGTAGAAAATGGATGGACGGATTATAATCCAGAATGTTTTTATTTCGTCTTTACAATGTGTCAGGGGCCATTAAAAAGCAAGCTAGAAGCCATTCGGTCCTTTAATTCGCATTGTCGGCTGTAAGTCAAGTCTGTTTACAGCAAACGATGGCCTCCACCAAGGCTGCCTTTTGTCACACCTTTAATGCATTATTTTTTCTAACGGAATTTCAAGTCATAGCCAAAACGTTCAGACAGGGCCGGCCGGTGGCATAAACACTAAATGTTGTTTAGGGCCCACACCACTAAAGAGGGGCAGTGACGCACGCTGAGGTTTATAGCTGGTGAGGCACTGACATAATCAGAATCAGATTTACAAATATACAGTATGCACTCTGCGCAGATTATTTGCCATTTGATTGGCAGCAGTTTACGGGTTATATTTCATTTCTGCATTCTTTACAACACATTGCTTTCGGTTCCCCTAGGCGGGGGTTGCCTACATATGCGGTCCTCTCCAAGGTTTCTCATAGTCATCATTGTCACCGACGTCCCATTAGGTGTGAGTTTTTCTTGCCCTTATGTGGGCCCACCGAGGATGTCGTAGTGGTTTGTGCAGCCCTTTGAGACACTAGACATTTATTCATCCATCCATCCATTTTCTTCCGCTTATCCGAGGTCGGGTCGCGGGGGTAGCAGCCTAAGCAGGGAAGCCCAGACTTCCCTCTCCCGAGCCATTTCGTCTAGCTCTTCCTGGGGGATCCTGAGGCATTCCCAGGCCAGCCGGGAGACATAGTCTTCCCAACGTGTCCTGGATCTTCCCCGTGGCCTCCTACCGGTTGGACGTGCCCTAAACACCTCCCTAGGGAGGCGTTCGGGTGGCATCCTGACCAGATGCCCGAGCCACCTCATCTGGCTCCTCTCGATGTGGAGGAGCAGCGACTTTACTTTGAGTTCCTCCCGGATGACAGAGCTTCTCACCCTATCTGTAAGGGAGAGCCCCGCCACCCGGCGGAGGAAACTCATTTCGGCCGCTTGTACCCGTGATCTTATCCTTTCGGTCATGACCCAAAGCTCATGACCATAGGTGAGGATGGGAACGTAGATCGACAGGTAAATTGAGAGCTTTGCCTTCCGGCTCAGCTCCTTCTTCACCACAAAGGATCGGTACAACGTCCGCATTACTGAAGACGCCGCAGCGATCCGCCTGTCGATCTCACGATCCACTCTTCCCTCACTCGTGAACAAGACTTCTAGGTACTTGAACTCCTCCACTTGGGGCAGGGTCTCCTCCCCAACCCGGAGATGGCACTCCACCCTTCTCCGGGAGAGAACCATAGACTCGGATTTGGAGGTGCTGATTCTCATTAGTGATTCAGGGCTATATAAATAATCATTGATTAATATAAACTGTCGCCCAAAAAATTAGCATTTCATTAAAAACAAAACAAAAATTATGTTATCGCCGCCTTACCTTTACTTATAAATGAAGTCCATGCGCCGGTCCTTCTGGATAAAAATAGCCGTCACTTTCTGGTAAAATTCCTCCTTCACTTTCTTCAGTTTTAAAAGTCTTATAAGAGTTCAACATAGTTGCCACGATTAGCAGAGCTCCTACTCTCATCATTTCCACAACATGCTAGCTGCTGTTTGGCGAGGAAGCAGGTCGCATTGATGACTCATTTAAAATCTTTCGGTTCTCTTTTACCTTAGTTAGCATTGTGGACACTGATGTTGAGTCGCCGCTTTTCAGCCAAAGCCAAGTCTATCCTCATCGTCCCAAATGTTTTAGCGATATCTGAATATGAGCGGCCGACCACTCATGTTTGGTGAGGCTTTTTTGCAAATTCTTTAGGTCACAAACCCATTTGAGTCCACACAGTTCCACAGGTTGAAAAAAGAAGACAAGGAAAGCAGAAAAGGCGGTTTCTTGCAGAACATCCACAAAGCCGGTCTATTCACGTATACAACCGGGTTTGGAAAAGAGCGAGTAACTGTCCGTCCTGCTGATTGAAACAAACCATTCAGGTCCGGCGTTGGTCTTCCTTTAGTAATTATCTCCTGCATCGCTTGAAAGTTGTCAGGCTTGGACTGTGGATGTTTGTGCTTCCTCAATGCAAGGATGATGTGGGACTAGTCAGGCATGAATGTAAGTACATGATATTTATTAAATAAACAAACAAACTCACAAAAAGGCAAACCAAGGACGCGCTCTGTGGCGGATAATAATCTATAACGGCATGGAATTGTGGACGAGGGCGTGAAGGTTGGAACAGCATGGGTAGGGTGCGTGCGTGTGTGATGTTCCCAGGAAGAAGACAAGAAAAAGAGTGACTTAAATAGCTATGATCATTAGTGAAAACAGGTGTGAGGCTGACAACAGGGACGTGACAGGTGAAAACTAATGAGCTGGCATGGAAACAAATAAAACCACGAAGTGCAAAACGTGACTGAATGTCCAAAAACTAAACATAGCGTTACCAAAACCAAAACATAACTTACAGGCGTGACAAAAGTCCCCTTTACAAAACTGTTTAAGTGCAGAAATGTAGTCATCCATGTTGAAAGTCAGGGTGCACGAGACGGAAAAAATAAGTCGCTGCGGCACTTACCCGCTGACGCCACCGAATGTCTGGGATCATGAGCGCCCCGCCCCTATCGTGAGGCACTACAACTGTTTGCCTCACCTCAGACTTTTTTCTCTGCCGTTTTGAACGCTCAGCAACACACCAGACAAGAACGCGCTCTGGCCGCACGGCAGACAGAGATGTTTATGAGGGATTGCGAAATTGTATCAATTTTAAAGAAAAAATCATCCAAATTGGTGAAGCTAAATGAAAATTAAAAACTAACAATTACAATTATTTTATCATTATATATTTTATTTCTTTGCAAGATCACAGGTGAGGCACTGCCTCCCCTGCCTCCCTTGACCGCACGTCACTGTAGAGGGGTCACAGGAATATGACCTGTGCTTTTGTAGAGATTTGAAAATTGTTTTATTTCATTCAAACTTGCCAGTTATAAAAGACCAGATACATTAAATGTTGTTGCCAGAGTTAAGTAATATTAAATGTGTTTTAATTAATGTCAGGTTCAAATACTGATGACATCTATTAAACAGACAAGAAGAAAGGAACCATGCAGAGACAGAGTTCAATTTAGCTCATGAGAACGCATGGAGTGCACACTTAGTCACAGTCTCGCCCTACGCTCTAAAGTACTGCTCCCGCATCCCTCTTTTTATTCAGTGTTCCATAGTCAACTTCACTGAGGCCGCCTCTAAGAGGAGTGGTCACATATATTATGCATAGCAGATACAGGACGCACAATACGTGACGGAATGTGCTGGGGCCTTGTGATTTTACCTTGTCTCTGCTTCGTCTGTGTGCTATCGTCTTATCTTCGTTGAGGTCCTTGAAGTATTTGGCTGTTAGCGGCCCTGTTATTTCGCCTTGTCTCTACTTCGTCTGCGTGCTGTCGTCTTATCTTTGTTGAGGTCCTTGAAGACCTTGGCTGTTAGCGGTTTAAAACAACGATAACATCTGAGGCTGAGGCAACCCCTCAGACAAGAAGTTTCGTCCTTGCATAGACACAAAAGTCTAACTCGAGCACAATAGCTAAAAACTATAGCAAAATACTTAAAGCGTACTAAAGTTCGTGTGATAATATATACATGATTATTCTAACAATTAATTTAGAAATGTGTACCACTACGTTGCACCCACTTTCAAAAATGCAAAATGGTCCGTTCCTCTTGGTGGTGGCAACCCAGCATGGACACTTCACTGTTCACTCAACACAGACGTCATAAAGCCCAAGTTTATATTATGTCTACACACGCAGCACCAACATTTGGGAACCAGGGTGCGGTAATTGGGGAAAGGTAAAAACATATAATACAGTATTTGTAGAAGAAACCAACAAAAAGTTTCATTTTTTTCAAGACATAGCACATAACTGTGGTGAGTAATTTGTTTGACTTGACCATTTATTTACAACTTTCCATTTGTTTCCGGGCGCTGCGATGGGGTGACGACTTGTCCAGCCCGAATGCAGCTGAGATAGGCTCCAGCGACCCCCCGCAACCCTAAAAGGGACAAGCGGTAGGAAATGGATGGATGGCATTTGTTTCCGGTGTTTGCCACGCTACAATCAGGTTCCAACAGTCTGTATTTTTTTTGTTTTTCTTCAGTTCTGGAGAGTTGGTTTACTGTGTGTTCTTTTGTGGTTGTTGTTGTTTTTGACAATAAAATATTTTCAGTTTTAACAGCCTGGATTCAGCTTCCATCACAGGATGTCCTTTTTTGTAACATTATCATTTATAGGAAAATGCAAAATGAAGACTTCTTCATTTCAAAGAAGATTATTCATTGTTTATGCTGTATTTCTCCTCAAGGTTTTTAGAGCGTTATCAGGACTTTTGTCCAGAATTTTTGGTCATAACGCTTGTATCCATTTTCTACCGCTTGTCCCGTTCAGGGTTGCGGGGGGTCGCTGGAGCCTATCTCAGCTGCATTCAGGCGGAAGGCGGCGTACACCCTGGACAAGTCGCTACCTCATCACAGGCTTGTATGAGTATGCACATTATAAAAACCATATGCTGTTGCCGTGACTATGTTTTAAGACGCTTCTTAAAACCCATTTTTATTCACTGGCTTTTAACCCAGCGTGAGACTTTAAACCATGGGTGTCAAACTCTGGCCCGCGGGCCAAATTTCACCCGCCGTGTAATTTAATTTGGCCCTTGAGGCAATATCAAATTAACATTAGTGCTGGCCCGCCGGTATTATACAGGAGTGGTGCCGCTGTAACACCGCATTCACCGCTAATACTCATACTTGCCAACCCTCCCGATTTTCCCAGAAGACTCCCGAATTTCAGTGCCCCTCCCGAAAATCTCCTGGGGGCAACTATTCTCCCGAATTTCTCCTGATTTCCACCCGGACAACAATATTGAGGACACTGCCTTTATCGTACTCTACAACCTGTCGTCATGTCCTATTTTCCTCCCTACAAACAGCGTGCCGTCCCAGTCACATAATATATGTGGCTTTTACGCACAGAAATGAATGCAGGCATTCTTGGTCAACACCCATACTGAAGGTGGCCGTGTAAACAACTTTAACACTGTTACAAATATGCGCCACACTGTGAACCCACACCAAACAAGAATGACAAAACACATTTTGGGAGAACATTCGCAACATAAACACAACAGAACAAATACCCAGAATCCCTTGCAGCACTAACTCTTCCGGGACGCTACACTATACACCCCCCACACCCCATTTTTTTTAATTCTTATTTTATTTAATATGCCGTTGATGTTTTTTCGTTTGTTTTTTGAAAGTTGATTTTTTACTGTTAAGTTATATAAACGTTGCTTGTTCCATATTCGGTGTTAAAGCAAATCAGTGTAGCAAACTGAGCAATAATTAACGTTTTTATTCATGCACTTTCTCTTGCTACTTCAAGGCTTGAATGTTTGATTCATTCCATCCATCCATCCATTTTCTACCGCTTGTCCCGTTCGAATCGCTGGAGCCTATCTCAGCTTGTACACACTGGACAAGTCGCCACCTCATCACAAGGCGTTTGATTCATTCATTGTTGTTATTTTATTTTCAAATGTATTATTAGCCTGTGGAAAAAGTTTATTTTGATATTTACCTCAGAGGGCTGCAAATAGAAAAGAGGTATTACATTTTTATTTATATTTTATTTGATATGTCATTGCTATTTTTTAATCATTATTATCATTATTATTTGAAACTCGATATTGCATGTCACTGTAAAGTAACATAAGCCTTGCTTGTTCAATATTAATTGCAAAACTTTTTTGGGTCCTATTAAAAGATTCATTTGTTCAACTCAAGACGCTGAGATCATTATCCATGCGTTTGTTACGTCTCGTCTCGATTACTGTAACGTATTATTTTCGGGTCTCCCCATGTCTAGCATATCTTTTAATGCTAGACAGTTGGTACAAAATGCGGCTGCTAGACTTTTGACAAGAACAAGAAAGTTTGATCACATTACGCCTGTACTGGCTCACCTGCACTGGCTTCCTGTGCACTTAAGATGTGACTTTAAGGTTTTACTACTTACGTATAAAATACTACACGGTCTAGCTCCATCCTATCTTGCCGATTATATTGTACCATATGTCCCGGCAAGAAATCTGCATTCAAAGGACTCCGGCTTGTTAGTGATTCCCAAAGCCCAAAAAAAGTCTGCGGGCTATAGAGCGTTTTCCGTTCGGGCTCCGGTACTCTGGAATGCCCTCCCGGTAACAGTTCGAGATGCCACCTCAGTAGAAGCATTTAAGTCTCACCTTAAAACTCATTTGTATACTCTAGCCTTTAAATAGACTCCCTTTTTAGACCAGTTGATCTGCCGTTTCTTTTCTTTTTCTCCTATGTCCCACTCTTGTGGAGGGGGTCCGGTCCGATCCGGTGGCCATGTACTGCTCGCCTATGTATCGGCTGGGGACATCTCTGCGCTGCTGATCCACCTCCGCTTGGGATGTTTTCCTGCTGGCTCCGCTGTGAACGGGACTCTCGCTGCTGTGTTGGATCCGCTTTGGACTGGACTCTTGCGACTGTGTTGGATCCATTATGGATTGAACTCTCACAGTATCATGTTAGACCCGCTCGACATCCATTGCTTTCCTCCTCTCCAAGGTTCTCATAGTCATCATTGTCACCGACGTCCCACTGGGTCATTATTGTCACCGATGTCCCACTGGGTGTGAGTTTTCCTTGCCCTTATGTGGGCCTACCGAGGATGTCGTAGTGGTTTGTGCAGCCCTTTGAGACACTAGTGATTTAGGGCTATATAAGTAAACATTGATTGATTGATTGAACTTTGGCCTGCGGCTTTGTTCAGTTTTTAAATGTTGGCCCACTCTGTATTTGAGTTTGACACCTCTGCTTTAAACCGTTTTCAAATTTTTAACTGCTTTTTATCTAACACATTGTTCTTATGGTAATTTGTATTTGGTTTTTCAATCTGTATTTTACTTCTGTTTTAAATGTTATTTTGTTAGTCCGTCATTTGCCTCTATTTCTTTTTGGTGTACAGCCCTCTGTTCTTCAATTGTGGTTGGTTTTAAAGGGCTTTATGAATAAAGTTGGTCTGGTATGTAAGTCACCCATTTTCATTGCATGACCTTATGTTGTTACTACTTAACAGTTGCTTTCCTCATTGTAGATTGTAACCTCAAATGCCCCAACATTGAATTCACAGTATGTGTCCTGCATAAATGTGTATGACATACATGAATATGTATGACATAGTGAGGGTCTGATGGGAACGTCTAGCAGTCTCTCGTCAAAGAGAACTTGTCATGTCACGAGGGAGGCGCTGGACATTGAGTCCGAGTGGACCATGTTCCCTGCCTCTCTTGTCGAGGCAGCCGATAGGATCTGTGGCTGCAAGAGTGGTCGGTGCCTGCTGTGGCGGTAAACCCTGAACCCGGCGGTCGATACCAGAGTCCTATCGGGTTCTTTTAGCTCATGGGAGTCCAGGGGCAGCGGACAGGTACTGAAAGGCCAAGCGGTTGCAGAGGTAACAACTCGGACATGGGGAAGAAACCATGGAGGACGACTTCCCGACAGCTTCGAAGCGATTCTGGAATACCATCCACCGCCATAGGGAGGGGGAAGCGGTGCCATGTCAACACTGTGTATGGTAGGGATGGTGTGCTGCTGATCTCAATTCAGGACGTTGTGGATCGGTGGAGGGAATACTTCAAAGACCTCCTCAATCCCACCTACACGTCATCCAATGAGGAAGCAGTGCCTGAGGATTCCGCAATGGGCTCTCCTATTTCTGGGGCTATAGTTAAAAAGCTCCTCGGTGGCAGGGCACTGGGGCTGGATAAATACGCCCGGAGTTCCTCAAGGCTCTGGATGCTGTGAGGCTGTCTTAGTTGACAAGACTCTGCAGCATTGGGTGGACATTGGGAGCGGTAGTTTTGGATTGGCAGACTGGGGTGGTGGTTTCTCTATCTAGAAAAGGGAAACCCGAGGGTGTGTTCTAACTATCGAGGGATCACACTCCTCAACCTTTCCGGTAAAGTCTATTTAGGAGTACCGGAGAGGAGGCTACGTCGGATATTTGAACCTCGGATTCAGGAGAAGCAGTGTGGTTGTGGAACTGTAGACTAACTCTATACTCTTGGCAGGATCTTTGAGGGTGCATGGGAGTTTACCCAACATGTGTTTTGTGGACTTGGAGAAGGCATTCGACCGTGTCCCTCGAGAATTCCTGTGAAGAGTGCTCTGAGTATGGGGTATAAGACTGCCTGATTGTGGCGGTCCACTCCCTGTATGATCAGTGTCAGAGCCTGATCCGCATTGCCGGCAGTAAGTCAGACCTGTTTCCGGTGAGGGCTGGACTCCGCCAGGGCTGCCCTTTGTCACCAATTCGATTTTCTAACTTTTATGGACAGAATTTCTCGGCAGTCAGGACGTTGAGGGGATCTGGTTTGGTGGCTGCAGGTTTAGGTCTGTGCTTTTTGCAGATGATGTGGTCCTGAATTCTGATGGCTTCATCCGACCAGGATCTTCAGCTCTCACTGGATCGTTTCGCAGCTGAGTGTGAAGCAACTGGGATGAATAATCAGCACGTCCAAGTCCATGGTTCTCGCCCGGTTGAGTGCCATCTCCAGGTTGGGGAGGAGACCCTGCGCCAAGTGGAGGAGTTCAAGTACCTCAGGGTCTTATTCATAAGTGAGAGAAGAGTGGATCATGAGATCGACAGGTAGATCGGTGCAGCGTATGAAGTGATGCGTACCCTGTATCGATCCGTCGTGGTGAAGAAGGAGCAAAGTGGTAGGGCAGACCTCAGTTTACTGGTCGATCTATATTCCCATCCTCACCTATGGTCATGAGGTCAGGGTTATGACTGAAAGGACAAGATCACGAGTTCAAGCGGCCGAAATGAGTTTACTCAGTGTGGTGGCAGGACTCTCCCGTAGAGATAGGGTGAGAAGCTCTGCCATCCGCTAGGAGCTCAGAGTAAAGCCGCTGCTCCTCCACATCTAGAGAAGCCAGATGAGGTTGTCCGGACATCTGGTCAGGATGCCACCCGAACAACTCTCCGGGAAGGTGTTTAGGGCACGGCCGACCGGTAGGAGACCACAGGGAAGACCCAGGACACGGTGGAGAGACTATGTTTCCCAGCTGGTATATGTAAACGTTTGACCATGACAAAAGTGAGAAAATGACCAAGGATTTCGCTATTTACATCTGGATTATGAGCTGATCTTATTCAGAACCAGATGACGGTAAGAATGCTGGCATGTATAATATACCGCGGCTGTAAATTATGACATTTTAATAATAAAAGATAACCCACCTGGTTCAATGAAATATTTTATTTCAGCATCAGAAAAGCTCAACACAAAAAGACACTATGGAAGAAAAATGAAAAAAATCAGTATGATTTTGATATGCATTAGCATTTTAACACTGGGAATATTGTAGTTTAGAATTATATTTTTTTGTTGATTATTAGTACTCCAATGCTGAACCTCTTCCTTATACCAGACTTGACATGGATAAATATCATCTCCATTTCTAAAAAAAAAACATCACTTCTGCACAAATAATCCAATTTTGTTTAAATTGGGGCAACGTTATCTTAAAACAACCAAAATAATTAAATATGCCTCTTTACACATATTCACTTATAAACATATAAAAAATACCGCCAACTCGTTTGATAAGAAAATCATGTACAAAAGTAGAAACATTTAATCAAGTCTGTTCTAGAGATGACAAAATGACATCAAAGACAAATTACAGTATCGAGAAGAGGACAGTTTGCAGTTTCTAGTGATTGTGACGTGGCAGGTCCGCTATTTTACTAATTCAACTGTTTTATCCAACAAAAATATGTTTAAGAATTGAACATTAATTAACTTATATTGATTGGATTGACTCAAAGACTGAAAAGTGTTCATAGAACTCATCAAGTGGTGACTCCTTGAATTTGATACAGTTGGCATTGATATTAAAAACAATACATCTGCGTCTGGTCCTTCTGACTGAACTGCAACCAACGAAGAAGAAACATCTGTATGTGAATCTATAAGACTTCAAAAACCAACAATGGAAAAAAACAGGGGCGCACACTGCAGACATTCTATATTTGGCAATCTAGATGGAAGCAGAAGACGCAACAAAACTAAAAGAATTTAAAAAGTTCCAACATTGTAGCTTTAAGGGCGTGTCTAGGCATCATTCATATACTGTACATTATCATAGTCACTTTCATATATGCAAAACCAAGCTCACACACACCGTACTGTGGTGATTTAATAGTCATTAGAAATACACTTTATAAATCACGACAAATGTCACATATGTACAGTAGCAGATTAGCACATGGAAGAAAAGATGGCACAACATAAACAAAGCTCCATAAAATAAATCTCTCCGTTCCACTTGTTAACATTCGGGTTACATCTTTTTTTTTTTTTTTTTTCTTCATTCAATATCAGCAGCAAGTACAAATCACTACAAGGCAAGAGAAGTCCTCCAGAGTACAAAACATATATTGGTCAGAAGGCAATGTTAAGTGTCGGGACTCTCTCGTGTGAATATGGACTATGGCTGAAGGTAGCGTGGTGTTCAGATTTTGGCATTGTCAGTTGTCCATGGTGACGTCCTGGGGACAGCCGCCCCACGCCCCCCATCCCAATATCCTAGAGGCGGAGCCATCTGGAGTCATGCACATGGAGAAGGCAGCGGTCAGTCATCCACTCCGGGGCGTGATGTCAGGCAGAGTGGGCGGGGCAACAGACAAGAGAGCAGCGGTCATGAGTTACAGTGATAAGGCCGACTCAGACGATCACGCAATGGCAGCCACGTTTGTCCTTCTCTTTCCTTGTCGGCTCTGGCGACGGTGGACATTCCTGCTCTTGGAACTTTCTGGGGGTTTGGAGAGGGGAAAGAAAAGTCTTAGTTTGAATTCTCTCAAATCAGGTTATAGGGGAAGAAAATGCCTCAAAAAGTCTCAAAACAACTTTGGTCTTATAACTGTTTGACTGCATAGCTTACAAAAAAACTTTTTTCTGCCAGATTGATTTTTCTTTGACTATTAGAGGCTACTTTTTTACTTATGAAACAGTGAAACTAATCTACACATTTTTCTTTGCTAACTGCCATAATGTTTTGTACACAACAAACTTAAATAGTAGTAACACGACACAGAGACTGAAAAGGTCTGGTATTATTTGTGCTATGGCATCATCTTTGGGTTAATTGTTTAGTGCCTTGAACAAGATGTACAAGGGCCCTTCTGCCTACTACAGGTCCATAGCGTTGCTACCCATATGGATTCTTCACTCATTACTCCAAGCAACGTTTGTAAGTTTTACAATACATCTAAAACAATTCATACATACTGAACCGCCTCATTTTTGATAGTGTTGGTGAGCATTAGGTAATATGCTAACACGATTACAAGTGTCTGTGTTAGTATTAACTTACAATGGCATTCTTTTTGTATTGTTTCAGCTTCACAAATTCTTCAGTAAATTAACCAAGACCTCACTGTGGCGTTATTGAGTCTGTTTAGCTGATTGGAGAGCAAGCTTTCGCTGCTCGTGGATCCATGACGATGACTTCTGTTTTGTTTGATAAGCCGTTTGGAAACAATATGATATGGTGTGTAAATAAACATTTATAAAATATGTATGTGTAAATTAGTAATGTCACATTGTATATACTGTATCTGTGGCTTATAGTCCGGTGCGACTAATATATGAGAAAACAATGTTTTTCTTCTAAAATTTAATGGGTGTGGTTTCTGGATTTTGCGCTCTATAATCCGGAAAATACATTTATAGTATTGTGGTATTATTGTTTTGTTATTGTGGATCCCCATCAGCCTTCTTTGGGTCCCCTAGCACATATACAGTACATAATAATACAGTAGATAACAACATAAGAAGGTTTCGGTAAACTGACTTTAGACATTTCCAACATTTCATTAATAACACACACTACATTGAATCGTACAAAAGCACATGTTGCATTAAAATATTGTTAGTGTTAAACGGTGGTTATCTTATTTTTACACTTGGTGAGTGGTTTGAGGCAAACAGTGCTTTATTTATACAAACACGGGTTAACCTATTTTTACACTTGATAAAAAGTGAGATTTTTTTGGTTGCATGCCTTTGTTATTCATCATTAACAGTGTTTTATTGTTTTTATGTTTGATATTAGCTAGTTATGCGGGATGTATACAAAATGAAATATATACATTTGATCAACAATAAAGCATTTATTACTATCGTTACATTGTGAGGCAAACAAATGAAGGCAACCTCAACGCAATGTATTGTCCTCGCTAGCGATCTAGCGGCTAATGTCCCTCCACGGTGCAGGCTTTAAATCGCTAATCCTCACCTCCATGGCAGAAAATAAACTGTGCTCCAATGCTAAACATGCAAAAGTACACATCATGGAAAGATGCAAAAAAGCATAACTGACCACTAAGGTAAAGCTCTTGAATGTAAACAAAGGTGGGCAGATAGATACAACATAGACAGTAGTGATAAGTATATCGTCGATACTACAGTAATTACTTCCATTTTTTTTTATCATCACACAATCCTTTGTCGTGTACTAACTCAGTAAAAGGGAGCCAATATTAGTTTTTTGCTTTCGTACAGTAATTTTGCACCGTTGACAGTACTTTACATTTGTATGTAAAAGGCAATAAGGAATAATTAAAAAATGAATTGATATTGTTACAACCCACAGCTTGTGTTTTTGTCAGATTACAGTCATTTCATCATTTACAGTCATTCAATCATTTATCCAATCCCTTAATTTTCTACCACTTGTCCCTTTCGGAATCGCGGGGGTGCTGCAGCCTATCCCAGCTAATGATCCTGAAAATTTCAACTATGTTTTAAAAAAATATATATTTTAACATTGGTATGACAAATTTTGCTCCTACTTGGTATTGGATGGATAGACAGGATTGTAAAATAGCCCAAAACTATATGTCGTTATGGCTTGTGCCATAACGACACATACACTTTGAAACACTTGTAAAAGGGCTATATAAATATACTTTGTTAATAACAGGAACTGACACGATATGTTATCACTTACGTCAGCAGCCAAGTTCTGGAGCCTTTAAAACCTGTTTTGTAATAATTTTATTATCGTTTACACACCAAATAATACAGTATATTGTGATATATATCGCAAGATGCTGGAACATATATTGTGATATATATTATTGGCCATCCCTACTACTAACATACACTCACTAATTTTTACACTTGTATGAAATACACAAAATAAATGACCGTGAAGGATATCAAAATGCTACTTAAAACACTTTTGTGAGCTTTTAACGTGTGCTGTCCTTTTTGATCCATCCATCCATCCATCCATCCATCCATCCATCCATCCATCCATCCATCCATCCATCTTTCTACCGTTTGTTAGATGCTGGAGCCTATCCCAGCTGCATTCGGGCGGAAGAATGTTGTCCGTCCTTTCTGATGACGTTTCAAAATCCAGATTATTTTCAACCTGACAGGCTGCATTTTATTGTAATTTTGAAACTTTCTCGTTGAGAAACAGCATAAAATATACACTCTCTTGAACCTTCATTAGGTCCACCATATAAAGAGGTGTTGCTAAGTAACCAAAATGTCCAAATCCCCTCTTAGTATAATATCACAGGATACTATCAATGGACACCACCCGCAGTAATGCTGAAAAGTGATCGTTATATTTTTAATTACTGAAAAATGGATTCTTGTATAAAATTATATTAGATAATACATTTCTACCTAAAAGATTTGGGCTTGCGATCACATTTTTCTGCACACTGTATGTTTTTGCTCAATGCACTAAGCATGTCTGTAAAAAGTCACAAAAAGTCATAATGAGCCAACAAAAAAGCAACCAACCTGATTACTCGAACAAGTTCATGAAAAGCCTGGTCGACGTTCATGCGGATTTTGGCTGAAGCCTCCATGTATGTGACCTTTAACTGTCTGGCCAGCTGCTGGCCCTCCTCTTGGGTTACCTGAGGGGACAGGCAGGGTAAACAAAAACGGGTCCTAAACGTACTCACAAACGCACGCATGCATGCAACTCTCAAAACGGGATTTGATATTAATATCATTTCAAAAAAGACCATCTCTCGGTGATACTGCTGCTGCCTTTCACATTTGTTTGATAAGATGTTTAAAAAAATATGCTTTCGTAATTATGATCACATTTCAATTCTAAATATTAGTCAATTAAAGGGGACCTATAATGAATTTAGTATTTTCTGACCTATGAATGTTGTTACAATGTTGGATACTCGTGTTAAGCCAGTGTTTGTGAATGTTAGAGCCAGGGCCCACTGTTGATCCATGAGCGCCCCAAAAATATCGGTTTCTCAGCTTGGGCCGCGGCGATACTCATTTGTAATATAATTTTCACGACTTGTAGCAGTAATGACAATATCAAACAAACAGAATAAGTGTAATGCAAAAATTATAACTAAAGTGATGAAACTGTATTTTCATTTGCATGTTAATTTTATTGACAGTTTATTTAAGAAACATACATATTATTAAACATTTTTTTTATTTTAGCACTACATTATTGCATGTACAGTTCTTTTCCATAAATCATTTATGAGTGCTTTCTCCAAGCCTAAGGTTTATGTGTTAAACAAATAATAATCTTTGTGATTAACACAAGGCTTCATATCATTTGACAAGGTTGTTAAACTGAAAGTAGGTTAAATGTAAATATTCAATACGACTAAAATCAAGAGTAAGATTACTAATTTAAGGTTAATATTTGAGTGAGCTCTGAAACCCTCCATATATACGGAAAAACTTGGGCCCAATGTCAAAAAGGTTAAGAACCCCTGTGCTAAAGAATACCAAAGGGTCAAAACATAAAGTTTCATGCATTTGGTCGTTTTGAATGCGTGGTGCACATACCGTATTTTTCGGACTATAAGTCGCAGTTTTTTTCATAGTTTGGCCGGGGGTGCGACTTATACTCAGGAACGACTTATGTGTGAAATTATTAACACATTACCTTAAAATATCAAATAATATTATTTAGCTCATTCACGTAAGAGACTAGACGTATAAGATTTCATGGGATTTAGCGATTAGGAGTGACAGATTGTTTGGTAAACGTATAGCATGTTCTATAAGTTATAGTTATTTGAATGACTCTTACCATAATATGTTACGTTAAAATACCAGGCACCTTCTCAGTTGGTTATTTATGCATCATATAACGTACACTTATTCAGCCTGTTGTTCACTATTCTGTATTTATTTTAAATTGCCTTTCAAATGTCTATTCTTGGTGTTGGATTTTATCAAACAAATTTCCTCCAAAAATGTGACTTATGCTCCAGTGCAACTTATATATGTTTTTTTCCTTCTTTATTATGCATTTTCGGCAGGTGCGACTTGTACTCCGGAATGACTTATACTCCGAAAAATACGGTACTCATGGTTGGTTGGTCGGTGTTAATTTCAGACATGGGTACAATTACAATATGATACATTGCACTCTTTCCGGATATTACGTAAATATATCAGCCTGAGAGAGAGGAGTGCTGTATGAATTTTAAGGAAAAACAATAAAAGGTAGGATAACGTATAATTTATAACCTTAGTATGCACATAATAACATTGATGTGTTGTAAAGGCTGCTAAAAACAGCTTTTGTATGCAGAGTCTGTATCTATCAATGAGTGAACAAATGCACCATATGTGGTGACCGAGTATGTAGTGAAGTGAATTATATGTATATAACGCTTTTCTCTCAAGAATCAAAGTGCTTTACATAGTGAACCCCATTATTTACATTTTTAAGCTATATTTTAAACCAGTGTGGGTGGCACTCGGAGGAGGTGGGCAAGCGTCTGGCCCAAAGACACAACGGCAGTGACTAGGATGGGGATCAAACCTCAAACCCTCAAGTTGCTGGCACGGCAACCATATGTGCAAAAATAAAGCGGTGATATTTGTCTTAAAAACATGTATATATTTAAAGGCCTACTGAAACCCACTACTACCGATCACGCAGTCTGATAGTTTATATATCAATGATGAAATATTAACATTGCAACACATGCCAATACGGCCTTTTTAGTTTACTAAATTACAATTTTAAATTTCCCGCAGAGTTTCTTGTTAAAAACGTCGCGGAATGATGATGTGTATGGTGACGCCTGCGCGTGACGTCTCGAGTTGGAGGGGACATATTTACGCAGCACCACTAGCGGCTAAAAGTCGTCTCTTTTCATCACGCAATTACACAGCATTCTGGACATCTGTGTTGCTGAATCTTTTGCAATTTGTTCTATTAATAATGGAAAAGTCAAAGTAAAAAGATGGAGGTGGGAAGCTTTAGCTTTTAGCCAGACAAACACACGGTGTTTCCTTGTTTAAAATTTCCGGAGGTGAAGCTTTACTATGAAGCAGAGCGGTCAAGCGAACATGGATCCTGACCACTTGTCAACCGGCAGGTTTCGGTGAGAAAATTGTGGTAAAAAGTAGCCTCCTACCAGAGATCAGCGGAACTTCTGTCGTGCTGCTGCTGCCGTGACTTATTCCCTCAGAGACTGGCGTCAAGACACCCGTGGACACACCCCTCTGACTATCAGGTACTATATAATCTCACTAAAACACTAGCAACACAATAGAAAGATAAGGGATTTCCCAGAATTATCCTAGTAAATGTGTCTAAAAACATCTGAATCGCTCACAATGCATTGCCTATTTTTTTAAATATTTTTTTTCTAGTCCTTCGCTATCAATATCCTCAGCCACAAATCTTTCACCCTCGCTCAAATTAATGGGGGAATTGTCGTTTTCTCAGTCCGAATAGCTCTTTTTGTTGGAGGCTCCCATTATAAACAATGTGAGGATGTGAGGAGCCCTCACACGGGTGACGTCATCGTCTACTACTTCCGGTAAAGGCAAGGCTTTTTTATTAGCGACCGAAAGTTGCAAACTTTATCGTCGATGTTCTCTACTAAATGCTTTCAGCAAAAATATGGCAATATCGCAAAATAATCAAGTATGACACATAGAATGGACCGGCTATCCCCGTTTAAATAAGAAAATCTCATTTCAGTAGGCTTTTAACGGTGTACATTTTCAAAAGGGTTGATACTTTTGGAGAGGACGGGGTGTAGAGGGATTTATTTGCAAACTGGAAGGGCTGCAGACATACGCAGAAAGTAGGTTATAAAAATGTACACAAACTTTAAACCAAACCATTTCCAGTATATATTATTAAATGTAGATGTAGACATTGATCTAAATGTAGATTAAAATCGTCATAGGTCCCCTTTAAGTAAATAAAATAATCCTAAAACATTAGACTGTACAGAAAAACACGTTATACTCTTTGTTGGTTTTCAATATGTATTTTTTTATTTTATTAATTTGAATAATTATTGTCATTTGGTGGGTAATTTTATGTACTTTTTGCTATTGCATTGATTAATTGATTTATGGTGGTCACGCATATAAACTATTACCTTGTGTTGTATATAATTTGTAAGTTTAAAAATTATTATTTCAAGCAAAAAGTTGACAAATTATTGGGTGCTTGTAAATTGTAAACAAAAGTACTTTGAATGTATTTGTAGCACATTTTGAAGAAACGCTTACAATTTTTCTCACAACAGGAAATGACAATTTTTTGCAGCTTGCAGGACTTTACATACTTAAAAGACAACAGCTGTATGGCCATAAGGGGGCGCTGTGGCTTCATATGGCAGCTGCACACCAACACCCAGAAAATTCAAGATTTCAGCAGACTTTTCTCTTCATCATCCTCTCCTCGTGACATGACCATTTCTACAGCTGCTCTATTATGCTCACATCCTGTACACCGAGCAACTAGCTGCAGCCCTGACGCTTGCTTCCATCTTGAATGAATGCCGCTAATTGGTTCAAATGATCTCATCAGATGATCGTTCACGCAGTACATATGTGCTGTTGGACTTACTTGTCTCTGTAGTTCAAGATCTGCTTTGTTTCCTACAAGGATCATGGGGAATTCATCTCGGTCTTTGACTCGCAGGATTTGCCTTTGGAATTTGTAGATTTCTTCAAAGCTGTGGAATGAACAACTTGGCGTTACATGCCACACAGATCACATGCTTTTGGAGTGAAATGCACACATCCAGTAACATATGCACATATGCACAAGCTTGAAAACCACAAAGGAAATCCACCCACACAGCCATCAGCCAGGAGCTGGGGGCACCAAGGCTGCCGAGCTTGAAAATGTCAGCAACCACAGAAGGATTTCAACACATTATTACAAATGCATTACAATTAAAGGAACATGGTCGCAGCATGAGACGGCACAAGAAGTTGGAGAGCACCTCGTAAATCTGGAAAGACTTGATTAGTGGAAGAATGAATGAAGGCAAAAGTGTTTACAACATCAACATTGGGGAGGACAGCTGGGGGGTGAGGGTAGAGTGATTTACTTTGGTGCACAGTGCAGCTGGGTAGGCACACAAAGACAAGGAGGAAGTAGAAACAGACAGTAATACTACACCTGTGTGCTTTAGTGTGATGTGAAAGAAGCGATTCAAATTGTCAATATCTTCACTTTATTATTTTCTATGTCAAACTTTTGGCTTATAGAGTTACTTTACATGAACACTTGTGTGTAATTAGCCAATGAGGCTTCTATAATTGCTGGTGTAAACAGTTGATGATGTATGCAACCTCCTGATGTAGTTGTTTTTAAACTAGCACAACTCCTCCAAGGATTAACTGTTAAACAGTGTTCTTTGTTTGTTTGCTTTTGGTTCCTGGAACCTCTGGTTCCTGGATAATAGGTTCCTGTAGAATTGTGTAGTTTGTTTTCAACGCATTTCACAGTTCTGGGTAATTTTGATTATTGAGGAGTGCCATCCATCCATTTTCTACCGCTTGTCTCTTTTGGGGTCGCTGGTGCCTATCTCAGCCGCATTCGGGCGGAAGGCGGGGTACTCCCTGGACAAGTCGCCACCTCATCGCAGGTTTAGTATGTTTCTATACTGATACCATGTAAATAAAGGGACAATATTAGGTCAAAGTTATTTTACTCAAAAGTAAGTAATTGAAATACAAAGCAATAATATATAAAACGACGTGATTTATAAAATAAAATGTACGGAATTGCTTATAAAAAGTCAGGCTTTTGTCCATAATTTCCAACAGTCAGAAAGTTGTCCTCTTGGTAAGTGATGAATTCATGAAGGTCAGGTAATTCCTTGTGTTCCATTTCAGCTGTAAATAACAATTTATAAAGAATAAATGTCAGAGTTTATCTCACGCCGACAACACAAACACATCGGCTTTAGCGTTAGCTTGTTAGCATTAGCATTCTCTTCACTTGGGTTGAGGCTAATAACTCCACAAATGGAGTGTGACTGACTACTTTTACAACATGCAATAAAGTAAATAGTTATTATTTGATGATTTTTACCTTCGTTCCAATCTTGTACTGCGTCCTTTTTCCTCACATTTTTTCAATGAATGGTAAATGGGTTGTACTTATATAGTGCTTTTCTACCCCTTTTTAAGGATCCCAAAGCGCTTTGACAGTATTTTCCACATTCACCCATTCACATTCACACACTGATGGCGAGAGCTGCCATGCAAGGTGCTCACCAGGTCCCATCAGGAGCAAGGGTGAAGTGTCTTGCCCAAGGACACAACGGACGTGACTAGGATGGTAGAAGGTGGGGATTGAACCAATAACCCTCAGATTGCTGGCACAGCCACTCTACCAACTTTGCCACGCCGTCCCTAGTAAGCACTTGAGGTTGCTGCTTCGAGTCTGGCTTCATACTCCTCTGCAAGTATGTTTAAAAGAGTCTGTCGATTTCTTGTAGCTTAGCGTATTGAAATGAAGTTTGTACAAAACATAAACAACATTAAACTGTAAAGGTTTTAAAACATACTTGCCAACATTGAGACCTCCAATTTCGGGAGGTGGGGAGTGGGGGGCGTGGTCGGGGGTTGAGCGAGGGGGGTGGTTGGGGGCGGGACGTTGTTGGGGGCGTGGTTAAGAGGGGAGGAGTATACTTACAGCTATCCATCCATCCATTTCCTACCGCTTATTCCCTTTGGGGTCGTGGGGGGTGCTGGTGCCTATCCCATCTTCAATCAGGCGGAAGGCGGCGTACACCCTGGACAAGTCGCCACCTCATTGCAGTATGTGTAGAAATATTTTTTTATAATTGAATCACTTGTTTATTTTTCAACATGTTTTTAGTTATTTTTATATCTTTTTTTCCAAATAGTACAAGAAAGACCACAACAAATGAGCAATATTTTGCACTGTTATACAATTTAATAAGTCAGAAACTGATGACATAATGCTGTATTTTACTTCTTTATCTTTTTTTTTCTTCAAAAAAAAATGCTTTGCCCTGATTAGGGCGTACTTGAATTAAAAAAATTATCACAGGGTGTACAGCTCTGAAAAAAGGTTGAGAACCACTGCTCTAAAAGCAGTAGATGTTATTGTCACATATGGATGCACAGTAGAGGGCAGTATTGTCCTGTTTAAGAGTGTCACAACATTACTGTTTACGGCAGACGAACTGCTTTACGGTAAACGAAAATGTGACTGCTGTTGTTGTGTGTTCTTGCCACGCTGGTAGGACGTTAATGAGACTGCCTAACAATAAACCCGCATAAGAAACCAAGAACTCGCCCTTAAACATTCTACAGTTATAACGTCATTGGGCAGGGACTCTGTATATATTGTGGGAAAGCGTACGTGAAAACAGGCTGTCGACACGTCACTCGGGTCCGTATGGAGCTGGAGTGGGCGTGGCCTCCCGCTCCGCCTGAATTTCGGGAGATTTTTGGGAGAAAATTTGTCCTGGGAGGTTTTCGGGAGAGGCGCTGAATTTCGGGAGTCTCCCTGAAAATCTGGGAGTGTTGGCAAGTATGGTTTAAAGACTACGGCTGAGTAAAAAAATTCCAAAATAGTTCCATTGATCAGCGTTCTTCAGCACATAGATGCCCAACAAAAGTTCCTGCATTTCAAAAGCTCCGTTTGTTCTTCTTTCTCTCCGTTGTCAAGTTTGTTGTATTAGAAATACACAAGAAATAAAAGCTAAACAAGTTGCTGCGTATATTTCAATGGTGGTCGTGTGTTTGAAAGAGATGTTTTAGGAACGCCCCCAACTGTTTTTGACAGCACAGCCCGCTCCCTAAAAGGTTCCTGGTCGCTTGGAAAAGTCCCCCCTAGCTAGGAGAAACTCTGAAAGGTTCTAAAATAACTAAATCTGCCTGTGTAGTTTTTGTTGGAAACAAAGGGGGAACTTTATTTACTTATTTATTTATTTAAGAGAGGAAGTTCCAGAAAAAGTTCCTGCGGTGGAAAAGGGCCTATTGTAAGCCAATAAACCGTGCTTGTGTATTGTATTTTGTCCGTGTTTTGATATCGTATTTTATCTCATTACATCATACATGTGGCCCTTCGATGAGGTGGCGACTTGTCCAGGGTGTACGCAGCATTCTGCCCGATTGTAGCTGAGATAGGCGCCAGCGCCCCCCGCAACCCCAAAAGGGAATAAGCGGTAGAAATGGATGGATGGATGGACATCATACATGTGCACCTAACGTAGAATGCGCTAAGTAAATTGTTTTGCTAGCTTAGAAGTAAACCCTAATTGTAGATAGAGTAGATTTCATTTATTCACCTTGGAAACGTTCATTTAGTTTTAACCAGCCTGACCGTAGTTGTCAACATTTTTAAGTCGAAACAATATTGAAAGGCTCAAGAAAAAGAAGACGCTATCATTACAAGATTTCGGGTCTGGGTAAAGTGCTAGGCAAAGAGTACTAGTAAGAGGGTGGAACTGTGAAGAGTAAACAGATGTGTGTGTGTGTGTGTGTGTGTGTGTGCACAAAGAAAACAAGAAGAAAAGAAGCACAAAGTTGTCCATGATGAGGACTGTCACTCACCTTCCTCTGTCAGTGACAGAGAAGACGAGCAGGAAGCCCTCCCCTGTCCTCATGTATTGTTCTCTCATCGCTCCAAACTCTTCCTGCCCAGCCGTGTCAAGAACTGCACAAGGTGCATGCACACACATCAACACACCCTGTGCTATAACTTTATAGAGTGGACTCTAAACGATGATTGGGTGTAGATGTACAGCTGTACCTCAATTTAGGAGTATTTTGAGATACGAGCTGTTCCTCTGCTTTTTGTTTTTCTTTAAGTTGCGGGCATAATGTGGGTTCCAGGGATTTACAACACCGGTTGAGGTAGTGTTTGTCCACACTAGGGATGGGTATTGTTTACATTTTTTCCAGATGCAAGTCTGAAATCAGTACTTGAAAAACAGTGCCCAAACTAGCACTTACACATTTGAAAACATGCACATTTTAGTTAGTATTTTTATGGAAATTTGGGACATTAAGGTTGAAGAGATTGCAATACTTTAATCATATAAATTTAAAACTGAACAAATAATACATTCAAAAATAGCAAATAAAATGTACAACAAATTGTCATAACGATGTGTGTAACGATTCGTTTTAACAACGATTCGTTTTAACAACGATTCGATTTCATTCAGAATTTGTATTTGCCAATACGATTCCGGGACGATATTATCTATATTTATATCAAAAGATTCAGTGAGTTGAAATCAATTCAGTAACTTGTTAGCAAAAAATTAACTAGTGTGACTTTGAAATAAATAATGGATTCTGCAGGTGAAGTTTCCTATGTTCCTATTAATTCTTGTAAGGGAATCATATATACATGAATTATAGATACAAACAAGCAAGTGAACAACAAATGAATTTCCATACTATTGGAATAAAGTGGAACCAACATGAGGAAACATGTTCTGCTCTCATTTACAATATTCAAGAAATATTTCAATAAAAGTACAGTAACCAACATTTTAACAGTATTTTTACCTGCTACTTTTGCTGTTGTTTTTCAACATAAAATGATACAATATTAATATCAAAATAAAATATCTTCAGGTTAAATTAACAATAGGTTTGTTTACCTGCTACTTTTACAGTTAGTTTCTGACATAGAAATAATACAAATACAAAATAAAATCATATAAAAAACAAGTGCAACCAATCAATTTTTTTCGGTTAAAGGAGCAGTGGTTTGATCTGCTACTACTCTCTTTTTAATAAACAGCAGATAAAAATCACAACAAATGCACAACACAATAACATGAAACTACAACACAACTTTAAGCTATAGCACGAATACAAAAGGCATATCAAATCAAACCGCTACAACACAACAACTATAAGCCAAAACACAACTATACGAAAACTGAAAGGAAGTGACAGCAGGCAAGTTTCGGTGACTCTCTGATACTGTAGGGCTGGGCGATATATCGATGTACTCAATTGGGTTTGTCTCGGTGCAATATAGAAAATAAAAATGAATATATCGTGATATTTGAGTATACGTTCCCACGCAGTTGATTTTAGCTGCAGGCATTACACTACAGGCTCTTCTCACTCTTTGTTGTCACCTTCTCACAGAGACATAAAACAAGCGCACCTTCTTACATATGTCAAATACGTATACGCCCTCGCGGAGCAGAGAGGTAGCGGCATGAGTAACTTCAGCTGTGGTGCGAGTGGTAATACGATAGAAAGAAGGTGCGAATCTGGTAACAAATGAAGGAAGAATTAATTCCCTAGAAAAACAACAGTGGTTTGGCTTCAAGTGGGAATAGGTCGAACAAACAACCGTAACTAATTTGTCAAGTGTGGGGCAAAAGCGTTGCTACAAAAAGTAGCATTACTGCTAATATGTAGCATAATTTCAAAAGTCACCTGCTAGAGAATGAAGAGTGTTTGAAACATCTCCGGCCGGTGCCACACCAACAAAATGCCGAGGCAACCATTTCCACATCAACACCGTATGAAAAAAATAGTCAACAACAGGAGATTACGTCCGCAGTAACCTTCCACATAGCAAAGGACATACACTATTTGATTTCCTACTATGCAGCTCATTTTTATTTGACACTTATTGAAATATCTTTTGTGACATCATGCACAAAAGTGCACTTTATTTGTTTTAAACTATTGTAGGTGCGTTCTGTACAAAAAGTGCACTTTAATTTAGCGTTGTTTTGATATGTCATCTTAGTGACATCATGCATAAAAGTGCACTCATAGCTTGTTTTAAAATGTCTCTGACAATCTTGCACTTTCTGTTTTGAAATGACATAAATGCTTGTGCCACTGCTTATAATAACTGACTTAGTTGTGATTTCCCTCTCTGCATGAAAGTTTAAAAGTAGCATATATTAATGCAGTATGACCAAGAATGTTTTAATGTAGACACATAGAATCTTCCTACTGCTGTGATTATATGTATCAAGTGTTCCAGGGCTAAGTCAAAATATCGAGATATATATCGTGTATCGTGACATGGCCTAAAAATATGGAGATACTAAAAAAAGGCCATATCGCCCAGCCCTATTCTCTGACTTCCTGAGATCAAGAGTTGAAAATGGTGTACTGAACGAAGTTGGAAAAGTCATAAAAAGCTTTGTAAACTGTTTCAATAAAACTAATTTTAGGATGTCAGTTTGTCGCCTTAACTTGCTCTGCTGTCACTTTTGTTGTGTCCGTCACGTCTTTTGTGGCTTAAAGTTGTGTTGCGGTTGAAAGTTGTTTTGTTGTGATTTCATGTTATTGCCTTGTTGTGTTGGCATTTGTTGTGAACTTTCTCAGTCATTGTAGCTATCCACTACTCTTGTTTTGATGTCTGATGACGAGGACTCAGACAGACTTGAATAATATTTAACGTCCTTATTATCATAAGTGTCAAACCCCATATTAAGTCTGCCGTTCTTAAACCCAATGTTTTCCTTTTTCTAGTATCGACAAAATCTATCGATTTCCTTTGAAAACAATGTTGGATTGATACCTATCTTCTAGAAAGCAAACTTGCCGAGCACATATAAATGTACTTAAATCTAAGGAATATAAATCAATAAATTAATTAGCCGTTACACCCTTACACGATTAATTGCAGCAATACAGAAGAGAGATAATGTGCATAAAACAACTATTTTGAGGTGGAATGTTTGAAACTACGAGTGTTCTTGAATGCACCCTCATTAATAACAATAATTGGTGCATAACCAGAAAGTGCTGTGTTGTTGTTATTGTGGCTACTGGTACGATGTCATGAGGGATGCAGTTGGTGTGTTAAGATCATCAATATAGCTTAAAAAGAGCATCACACTCTGTGTGCTACATTGCTTACAAGACGTTACTGGGGGTGCCGACAATGCTGTGTTTGGCGTCGTTTTGGCGTTGAACAAGTAGCCTGTAAGGGACACTTACAAATGTCTGCTCCTCAATATGTTAAAATTGTAGTGTTTTGAGAGAGCCATATTGATTTTAAAGGGGAACATTATCACAATTTCAAAAGGGTTAAAAACAATAAAAATCAGTTCCCAGTGGCTTGTTGTATTTTTTGAAGTATTTTTCAAAATTTTACCGGTCCCGGAATATCCCTAAAAAAAGCTTTAAAGTGCCTTTTTTTCGCTCTCTGCGAAGACACTATCCATTTTCCTGTGATGTCATAGTGCTGCCAATGTAAACAAACAATGGCGTACAGCACAGCAAGATATAGCGACATTAGCGCGGATTCAGACTCGGATTTCAGCGGTTTAAGCGATTCAACAGAATACGCATGTTTTGAAACGAATGGTTGGAGTATGAAAGTATTGAAGAAGAAACTGAAGCTATTGAGCGAATAGCTATTGACGGTATTCATAGCCATAGCATGGCCGAATAGCTGCGTTAGCATCGCCGGTAAAATGTGCGGACCAAACGATCAGGACTTTCGCATCTTGTGACACTGGAGCAACTTAAATCCGTCGATTGGTAAGTGTTTTTTTCGCATTAAATGTAGGTGGAAGGAAACGTAATATAGTTGCAATTGCATCTGTAGGTTATCCATACATCTCTGTGCCATGTCTGCTTTAGCCCCGCCAGTAAATAGCATGTTAGCATCGATTAGCGTAGCATGTTAGCATCGATTGGCTGGCAGTCAACATCAACAAAACTCACATTTGTGATTTCGTTGACTTTATAGTTGCATATGCATCTGCAGGTTATCCATACATCTCTGTGCCATGTCTGCTTTAGCACCGCCGGTAAATAGCATGTTAGCATCGATTAGCGTAGCATGTTAGCATCGATTAGCTGGCAGTCACGCCGCGACCAAATATGTCTGATTAGCACATAAGTCAACAACATCAACAAAACTCACCTTTGTGATTTCGTTGACTTTATCGTTGCAAATGCATCTGCAGGTTATCCATACATCTCTGTGCCATGTCTTTCATCGCCGGTAAAATGTGCAGACACTCCGGCACATTCAATGGGGGTCTGGCGGCAGATTTCTTGCCACTTTGGCCAGTGGTGCAACTTGAATCCCTCCCTGTTAGTTTTGTTACACCCTCCGACAACACACCGACGAGGCATGTCTCCAAGGTTCCAAAAAATAGTCGAAAAAACGGAAAATAACAGAGTTGAGAACCGGTGTTTGCAATGTGTTGAAAATGAAAATGGCGGCTGTATTACCTCGGTGACGTCACGTTCTGACATCATCGCCAAAAGAGCGATAAACAGAAAGGCGTTTAATTCGCCAAAATTCACCCATTTAGAGTTCGGAAATCGGTTAAAAAAATATATGGGCTTTTTTCTGCACCATCAAGGTATATATTGACGCTTGCATAGGTCTGGTGATAATGTTCCCCTTTAATTCATTTTGACGTTCTGGCCTGATTTGAGATACAAGCGTCTTGAGTTACGTGCTCGGTCCTGGAACACAATGGGCTCGTAAATTGAGGTACCAATGTGAAAGTATTAAAGTGTCCATTAGCTGAGGGTGTGTTTATTTAAAACTGCACTTACTGTCCAGCCTGGCTGCCCTTTCGTCAATCACACACTGCTTGGTGTAAGAGTCTTCAATGGTAGGGTCATAGTCGGTGACAAAGTAGGACTGCAAAAGACAAACAAGGAGACTGTTAGCAATCAGAATAGGACTTTGGGTGGTCAATGAACAATAATGGAAGACTGGATTTAGTTAGTCAAAGAATTACGCAAAGACAACAAGAGCAATTCTAGTTAGAAGACAGGCAGAGATCACCATTCTCAACATGATCCTTCTCTCTACCGTGGTAAGTTGCCACTCCCGTGTGAATGTGAACCCTATGTCGGAGCCCACGGAAAAAGCAATGACAAAAACTGCAGTCCTTTAAAGATTTCTGGACAAGTCTCCTGTAGCTTTTCAGCCAATAAACCACAAAATAATAACTTTAGCACGATATGACACCAGAAAACAGAGAGATAAAAAACATTTAATCAATACAATGACACATCCTTGACCTGCAGGAATGGATCATTTATTTCTTCTTTCAGTCATGTACTGTACACAGTTCATTTCAATTGCAGTGTGTGGAAACTGAGTTTCATTTGTATGTATCTTGTTTAGTTTAGGTTACCGAAACACCTCACAAAATGATTCATCCAAACATTTTCTCTACTTGATTGCAGTTTTATTTAACATTTACAGTTGCATTAAACATTATTTAACCCCCTTTGCAAATTACATTTATTTTCAAAATGTATAACTTTATAAAAGGCGGAAAATTAAGACAGTAGTGGCCATTAGTGTAACTATTCAAATTGCTATAATTTTAGTGTAACTGAAAAGATAACATTCCCAAAATATTCTCTTTTAGCAACATTTAAAATAGAAAGCTATTGTTTTATGTTACAAAAATTTTTATACAAGGTAATTTTGAACATATTTACAGTATTTAGGTAGCTTGTATAAATCTAAATGGATATAATAGATCTAAAATACTATGAATGGGGTAATCTATAATTGTTCAATAATTTTTCCCAAAGTTGATCAAAGAATTTTACACATTACACTGCTGCTTTTTCTATTCTGTCTCAATGTTGTAGAGCAAGTCCTTATATTTGCCATTAAGACTGCGCAATATACCAGTATTATATTTAATACCGGTATATTCTAGAAAACGGTACATATTTGAGACTATATCGGCATTTCATGTTTCTTTGTTAGATTGTTTGCTCTTCTTTGCGCCTGACAGGCATAGCACAGGAAGTCCTCTTTGGCTCGCGTGTTTATGGAGGCTCCTCTCTGACGCACTTTGACGCGCTGTGCATCAAACTTTTAAAAAAACATGGCGCAAGGAAACCGACTTCTCGAGTCCCAAGTGTAATACGATGCTTTGTTCAGCGACTGCATTTGGCTGTTTGTGAGTGACTGCAGCTTTATTTACACACACACCAATTTGCTTGGGAACAGACTGTATCTTTTGTATCAAAGGGCTCATTGCTGAAGAGCTGGTCTGTTAATGTCTATTTTAATACAAATAGCACACTAAATATTAAATGGGTATTATTATGATTTGTTACATTTAAAACACTTCCTTGTGGTCTAAATGACATGTAATGTACTGTAGTTCCTTGGTGAAAATGTTGCAATAATTATGTTTTACAGACCATTTTCAGGCCGCTTTTTGACCGTCTTTTCAGGATGCGCCAGTTTGTAGGTAGGTCTTATTTACGGAGCTTCACTTCGACATCGTCTTCTCCCCGTCATCTTTGTTGTAACTTAAATGGCAGAAGCAGCGGATGAATGCCCCACAACAAGAAGATAGAGAAAAAGGAGCTTATTGACTACGACGTCAGCGTGGACTACAATGGCGGAAGTGCGCCAATTATCGGGACTGCACATCACAAATACACATCAGCAGGAACCAAAAGGAAAGAAAAGTTGGTTTTGTATAATATTGTGAAACAAAACACCAGTTGATGTCTCCTAATTGGTGCCATTTTGGGTTCTTTATCAATTGTTTTGGGCTTGCTTGCTAACGTCATCTTGCAGTGCACACATATCTCTTATGTGTGACTGCCATCTACCGTTCACACTTAACATTACACCTTGTACCAAATAAAATTGCTTCGAGGTCAGTAAGCACAACCTGAATTAATCCGTACATCAGGTGCACCGGGTTATAAGGTGCGCTGTCGTTTTTTGAGAAAATGAAAGGATTTTAAGTGCGCCTTATAGTTCGAAAAATACAAAAAAAATATCCTTTATCACTAATCTCATCCAGGGCAGCACAGTGGAAGAGGGGTTAGCTCGTCTGCTTCACAATACGAAGGTCCTGAGTAGTCCTGGGTTCAATCCTGGGCTCGGGATCTTTCTGTGTGGAGTTTGCATGTTCTCCCTGTGACTGGATGGGTTCCCTCCGGGTACTCCGGCTTCCTCCCACTTCCAAAGACATGCACCTGGGGATAGGTTGATTGGCAACACTAAATTAGCTCGAGTGTGTGAATGTGAGTGTGAATGTTGTCTGTCTATCTGTGTTGGCCCTGCGATGAGGAGGCGACTTGTCCAGGGTGTACACCGCCTCCCGCCCGATTGTAGCTGAGATAGGCACCAGCACCCCCAGCGACCCCCAAGGGAATAAGCGGTAGAAAATGAATGGATGGATGGATGGACTTATCTCATCTATTTATGTTGTTCAGTTCTGTTAGTGACTTAGCACAGAAGCTAATAATAACTTCTCTCTGCTGCTTGCTTGGTGTGTCAAATATTTAACTAAAACGCGATTTAAAAGTGCCTCTACCCATAGCCTGTGTGGGCTAAGGTAATGCTGCTGGGTGGCTGAAAAGCAGCTTTAAACTTTCAGCTTTCACCACAGTGAGCGAATAGAAGCTCCATCCATCCCGCGCACAAGCGTGAGGATATAAACCTAACATTCATAAACAAAATTAACGAAAATTGCTTTGACACACATTACGTTACTACTTACAAGAAAAATAATCTGAGTGCTCTCAACACTGGTTGTCTAGGGTTAGTGTTAGGGTTAAGCCTAACCCTAACACTGAGGCAACTTTAAGCAATTTGCAAGGTTTTTTTTTATTTTTTTATAAAGCTATATACTTTATAAGGTATATACCGTATACGGGTACTCGGACTAAAAATACAATATCAGTTTTGTCCAAATAGCCCAGCCCTAGGGGTGTAACGGTACGTGTATTTGTATTGAACCGTTTCGGTACGAGGGTTTTGGTTCGGTACCAGGGTGTATCGAACGAGTTTGTATGCTAAAGTCTTAACAAGCTGCTCTTCTTTCTGCTTCTGTCTGAGCAGTGAGCACCCAGCATTGTCCCGCCCACACAACCATCTGATTGGTTACATACAAAGCCAATCAGCAGTGCCTATTCAGAGCGATGTAATAGCCAATCAGCAGTGCGTATTCAGAGCAATGTAACAGCCAATCAGCAATGCGTATTCAGAACGCATGTTGTAAATACTTCATTGTCGAGCAGACGTGTTTAGCAGCGGACATCGTACACTCCCCAAATTATAAAAAACACTTTCCAGTCACAACTATTACAAACATCACTATGAGCCCGTTAACCTTCTAGAAACTTAATCTGCAGTTCAGCTCGCTCACAGTTCTGGCTTGAGGTGATGTAAGGGCGAATTAGCTTTTAGCGTTACGTTAGCTCATTTTGCTGTGTGTGCGTGTGTGTGTGCGTGCGTGTGTGTGTGTGTGTGTGTGTGTGTGTGTGTGTGTGTGTGTGTGTGTGTGCGTGTGTGTGTGTGTGTGTGTGTGTGCGTGTGTTAGGGGCAGCAAAGCCCTGTCTGTCTGTTATTTCACATGAACTAACATGAATTCCATAGATTTCAGGGATGTATAGTCTCTCCTATTGCTATTGTACTATTTTTCAGCTATAGTTACATTAATCATACGTAATGTAGCAGCCTAGTTTTGAATGGCAGGGTGCCACCTATCACATGTTGACAAAAATACAACATTTATATAATAAAGGTCAACTACAGGCTTCCCAAATGCTGTAATAAATCAAGCATGATGAGTTGACTTGAAACTGTTTAATGTTGCACTTTTTATATGTAGAAGAAAGGTTTTGTCATTTTATTTAATCAAAGCAACAACTTGAGGCAGTTTAATGTGGATTAACGTGGGCAGAATTATTATAGTGATCCCAATGTTAAAAGGATAAAGTCATTGTTTACAAATTTGGTACATAAATAACCCCAAAAATTATATGTTTGTTTTCTTACTGTACCGAAAATGAACCGAACCGTGACCTCTACACCGAGGTACGTACCGAACCGAAATTTTTGGGTACCGTTATACCCCTACCCAGCCCTATTCGCCATTGATACAAACTGATATTCTGAATCCCATTTTCTAATCTACCCGGATTGTTTTAAAAGTATTCAAGTTTAGAAAATGTTTTTCTTAATTTAAGATGCTTTGCCTCCACTGAGATTCTCTGGCGTTTCTTCCCACGGTGGAGAAAACTACTTGACTTCATTCACCATTCAGAGAGCACTAAAATAATAATCAGCAACTATGAGGAAAACAAACAATAAAACATCGCTTACAGGACAGTTAAATATATACTTATTTATACAACATCGATTGTACACAATTGCGGAAAATATCACTTGGAACAACTCTGAGGCTCAAGAATAAAGAAAAATAAGGAGTTTAAGCCAACCTATGACAAATTAATAAAGGTGTGTCCCAAGACATTCATCTATACAGTGTATGTTTCATTATAAGCTCTGCCAACAATGTTAATAGGATAAAAAAACATATTTTGTAACTATGTGTAATTTTAGAGATTCCTTGTGTATACATCAAGTAAAAAGCAGATAAGCATCTACCACATAGTTCCTGTTGATGCTTTAAACACAGCTAAGAGACCTCTAACATGACCTCTACCTTAACACACTGCAGGTAAACACCCCGTTCTATGTGTTCAGCCTTCAACTTCTGTCAGCCTCTTTCTTTATTTTAAGGCACATGCGGTCTCTTAGCAACCTAAACTGGAAGGGTGGGGCCAGGGTGCAGGGAGTCAAGAGGAGGAGGAGCCTCACATTTTTGAGATTTTTCTCATGTTTGATAGTTCTCACTCTCCTCGTGGGCCTGTTAAGTGGCGACAGCTGAAGGAGGGCTTGGTGAATGTCAAACCAATACACTGCACCACAGAATGATCCCAAGAACATCAAGTCAAACAACACTCTACGCTCATTCAGGCGTGAACATTTTTTTTTACAGGAAGTGTTTTGTCCCGTATGGCCCACATTCACAGTACTGTTTTGATGAAGAGTTTTTCAGTGTAGAATAAAGACGAGATGTTTTTACACCCAACGCATTTGATTGAAGCTTCAAAAAACATGCAAAGAGGTCACCTTAACTTTTGGTGGGAAAAATACATTTATTTCAAGGAGTTATATAAATTTATGATTAATAGAGATCATTTCAATGTAAGATATGTGAGTTAGTTTAAAACTGTGTCTTTATTTTTGGATCAAAATTATTTTCCATGCATATGCATATATACTGTACATACATACATACAAATATACATACATATATATATATACATACATACATATATATATACATACATATATATATATACGTACATGCATATATATATGTGTATATATATATGCATATATATGATTTACACATATATACCCCGCCTGATTGTAGCTGATAGGCTCCAGCGCCCTCCGCGACGCCGAAAGGAATAAGCGGTAGAAAATGGATGGATGGATACATATACATAATATATATATATATATATATGTATGTATGTATGCATATATATGATATATACATACTGTATATGCATATATATGTATATATTATACATGTGTGTATATATATACATATATAATGTGTATATATATATATGTATGTATATATATTATACATATGTGTGTGTATATATATATGTATATATATTATACATATGTGTGTATGTATATATATATATATATATATATATATATAAGGATGTACATATGTACATGTACACATAGAGTAGAGAAAGAGAGAGAGAGAGAGAGAGAGAGAGAGAGAGGAAGAGAGAGAGAGAGAGAGAGAGAGAGAGAGAGAGAGAGAGAGATGCCACACCTGTGAGTGTGTCAGTTGGTAAAATATGCAATGTGGAGTGCCATTTCACAGCATACATGTTTTCGGTTGACAATATGAGATATAGAGTATATGAAAAAATACATACGAAACACAATATCCTCTTAAAACTGTATTGATATCGGCGAACAAAGATTTTTTTAAACACTTATAAGATTGTGCAGTTATACAGTACTCTGTTTTGAGTGCAAAAAGCATATTTTAACAATATATTAAAAAACATGTTTTTTTATGATTGGCTATGGTAACTACTGTTTGATATTGTCGCACTGTAAAGCCAAAAAAAAATACATTTATTAAAAAAAAAAAGTCCTTCTTGCTCACTCTTTGAAATAATGTTTTCCCTCTGCATAAAAACTCCTCGCTTCTCACCTGCAGTCAAATGTATTGCAGAAGAAACAGATACTCTCTGCTTTTCACTCTCCTGTCATTCAGCAGCATGCATGTACTAAGGCCTAAGTCGCATCCACTCACAACTGTTCAATAATTCATCAGTAATACTGTGTGTCCAACACTGTGCTCCGTTGCACCACAGCCCCCCCCCCCTCCCCCCCGTGTGCCTTAGACCACCGGACAGAAAATGAGTGAAAGAGACAGCGACAGAGAGAGACTGAAAGAAAAAAAAAACTTTCGTGTTTTTTTCCCTCCTTTACTCATCTTTCCGTCGACCTTCTTATTTCTGACCCCAGATTTCCACTGGATGCGTACCGGCTGCTGAACGGCGCCACAACAGAATGTCTCCGCCATCTACAAATCCTTACCGCTCATTGATGCCCACTGTTGCTGCACCGCCATGCAGCGAAATAGCGCAGACTTTTACGAGACCTCTAGAATCCGGGCGTAATCACGTGATAAGGGGAGTTATAGTAAAGCGAACAACAAACTGTTTTTTCTCTCCATTCGGAGGGGCGGAAGCAAATAAACTCGATCCTGCCATTTGCAATATCTGCTCAACGGCAAGACCGCAAAATGCCTCTGAGCTTTGCCTTACATCAAAACCAACAGGTTGGTATTTGACAAAGGCCTCAGAATAGCTGTCCAGGATATGCCTGTAATAAGATTATTTGATTTTGGACCTCCAGAA
This sequence comes from Nerophis ophidion, assembly GCF_033978795.1. NCBI lineage: Eukaryota > Metazoa > Chordata > Actinopteri > Syngnathiformes > Syngnathidae > Nerophis > Nerophis ophidion. The sequence goes on from NC_084612.1 coordinate 39,121,523, forward strand.
TCAACATGCCGTCATCCATTTGTGTCAACAAGGTGAAATTACATCTGAAACCTTTGACAAGTTGACTTCAGTCCATCCTCGCCCATTAGGATGTTTCAGATATCAAAATACAATTCGCCTTGAACACAAAATATTTTTTGGGAAAGCAGATCCTTTTATTTTGTGTAGACTTCTTGTCTCATGCAAGCAGATTTTAACTTTTTGCCATGCTGCACAGTCTGGCAAATATAGAAGTTTTGTATGTATTTAGCGCAGGGATGCAACACAATACCAACACACAAGAGGTTGGGGACAGTAGAATTCGACACAATAACTTGAAAGGAAACCAAAAGTGGTGGCGCTGTTCCATAGCTGTTCCGCATCCGGTGAAAATCCATGGTAAGGAGATCTACCAAATATTGCTTAGTAAAAAGAGGTAGGGCTCCAGAATTATCCATCCAGCCATCCATTTTCTACCGCTTGTCCCATACGGGGTCGTTGGAGCCTATCTCAGCTGCTTTTGGGCGGAAGGCAGTGTACACCCTGAACAAGTCGCCACCTCAGCGCAGGGCCAACACAGATAGACAGACAACATTCACACTCACATTCACACACTAGGGCCAATTTAGTGTTGCCAATCAACCTATCCCCAGGTGCATGTTTTTGGCTCCAAAGTGCGTTTCGTCAGGGACTCTCTGAGGAATTTAAGGACGGCCTGCTGAGGGATGGACCAACCTCTTCCAGAGCCTTCATCGACTTGGCCCTTCAGTACGACCAGAGACTCTTTGAGCGAGCAACCGAGAGATCCCAGAGCGTCGCCAGAAGAAACCAGACAACGACTCCTTCTTCCGTCTTCCAGCCATTTGGAGGACAACCAAACCCAATACCAGTTGCGGTTCCTAACCCCGAACCCATGCAAGTGGGTAGGACTGGTTTGGGGACGGAGGAGAGGGAGAGAATGATGAGGCAACGTCTCTGTCTGTACTGTGGGGGCGCAGGACACATTATCCGCTACTGTCCGTCCCTGGTAAAAGACCAGGCTCACCAGCAAGGGGGATCCTGGTGAGCCATTCGATTTTTCCCCAGGGACAAGACAAGCCGGGCATTCTGTTTTCCGCATCCTTAACTTTGAACGACAAAATAGTGGCAGTTAAGGTTTTTTTGGACTCGGGCCGGACGATAGTATTATGGACTACGGTTTTGTCAAACAAAACAATATCCCTCTGGTATCCTTGGATATAAGTACCTTCCTGCTCTGGCTCTGGACGGACGTCCATTGGGTCCTATTAAACACCGTTCAGAACCGCTGCTTCTTACCATGTCTGGAAACCATTCGTAGACCATTTGTTTTTGGGTTTTGGAGGCCCCTTTCACTTCTGTGGTCCTAGGTAGAGTTTGGTTGAGGCAACATGACCCTCATATTTTTTGGACCTCCGGAGAGATAATGGCCTGGAGCACTCCCTGTGACGCGAATTGCTTGAAGTCCGCTTCGGGCCCTCGCAAGACTACACAATCCCCTAACCTCAAGATTGATCTCTCTACCATCCCATAACATAACCATCAAAAACAAGTACCCACTGCCACTTCTCAACGCATCATTGGAACCCTTGGCACCTGCTACCATATTCACCAAACATCAACAGCATCTTCGTTTGGTCCTTCAACGTCTACTTGAAAACAAACTGTTTGTCAAGGCAAAGAAATGCCTTTTTCACGCCTCATCTGTGGATTTCCTGGGCTTCATTGTGGAGAGGGGACTCGTCAGAGCTGACCCTGAGAAGGTCAAGGCTGTGGTAGCCTGGCCACAACCCACTTCCAAAACTGAACTCAGGAGATTCCAGGGCTTCGCGGGATTCTATAGAAAATTCATTCGGGATTTCAGTCGTATTGCCGCAACCCTCAACGCTCTCACCTCGTCTAAAGTCAACTTCTTCTAGACATCTGAACCCGACAGTGCCTTTAGAGGACTCAAGACCAGCTTTGTTTCCTCATCCATCCGGATTGGAACGTTCCATTCTTGGTAGTAGGTGGATGCTTCTGATTCGGGGATTGGAGCTATTCTTTCGCAAAGATCCACAATTGATAACATGCTTCACCCCTGTACATTTTTCTCCAGGCGACTATCACCAGCCGAACAGAACTACGATGCGGGTAACAAGGAACTGCTGGCCGTCCACGAGGCACTTGTAGAGTGGAGACACTGGTTAGAGGAAGTGAGACACCAGTTCCAAATTTTAACTGACCATAGCAACCTTCTCGCCATTCGGTCAGCGCGGCGGATCAATAATCGACAGGCCAGGTGGCAACAGTTTTTTTTCCCGCTTCGACTACGTCTTGTCTTACAGACCTGGATCCAAGAACCTGAAGGCAGATGCTCTATCCAGAGTACACATGACTGAGGACGCTTGTCCGCCTATCGCTTAGACCATTCTGCCACCAACGCAAATTGTGGGAATGGTAACCTGGAAAATAGAGGGCCAAGTGAAGAAGGCTCTAGAAGCTTGTCCTGGACCTGAGGGTGGACCTCCTGGCAAGCTGTTCGTTCACCGTGAACTTCGGTCCCAGGTCCTGGATTGGGCTCACTCCAGTCCGTTCTCCTGCCATCCTGGGTTCCAACGAACATTATCCTTTGACGTTTTTGGTGGCCATCCTTGGCTGCCGACACTCGTGAGTTCATTACTGCTTATTCCACTTGTGCCCGCAGTAAACCGTCACACTGCCCATTGTCGATCCCTGCTCGACCTTGGTCGCACATAGCCTTGGACTTTGTCACGGGGTTCTCCGTCTGGAGAGGTAATAACACCATACTCACCATTGTCGACCGTTTTTCGAAGGCAGCCCACTTCATACCCCTCCGCAAGCTGCCTTCCTCCAGGTTCCTGGATGACGGTGACCCTGTGTGGACAGTAAGGAAGATCCTCAGGGTCCGTCGACAGGGTAGGGGGCTGGTATACCTGGTCGACTGGGAGGGATACGGACCGGAGGACAGATCTTGGGTGCCGGCCTCCTACCTTGCTGACCCCCTCTTCTGGTGGACTTCTACCGTGCCAACCCAGGGGGCCCTCAGACGCTCGTTGGGTGCCTCGCCTAAGGAGGGGGGTACTGTCACTGCGCAGATTCGAACCCGGGATTCTCCCGCAGCTGATTCCCACACTCCTTCTGGCAGCATGCCAGTACACGCCCCCACACGCGCCATGCGCACCACGCCCAGGCTTAGCCGCAGCTGTAGGCTGCCTGTCAAAAGAGCACCTGGCAGTAATCAGAAGGACAGCATAAAATCCAGTCACTCCTTGGATCCTGTGCCGGAAAGTCGTTAACTCTAGTAGTAAGCATATAGGTCTCTGGCTTCCCTCTCGTTGTCCTCGCCTCCTTTTGTCTTGTGCCTTTTTGCCTTGTTGACTTGTCCCTTGTCCTCCTTACAGTTGCCTCCCTCGATCCTCGATCACTCGCCTGGACTCGGACCTTGTTTGCTTGCCGCCTGCCCTCGACCTTCTGCCTGTCCCCGGATCTTCCTTGTGCCTGCCCCTCCTTGACTAGACGAAGGTTTTCATTCAACACGCATGTACAACATCCTCTTGTTTTATTTACATGGTTAACTTTACACTTAATCCTGCAACCAACACTTAGAGTAGCATACACATCCCACACAATCATCAAAGGTTACAATAAACCTGGTAACCTTAAGTCTTTCGTGGTGTTGTCTCCTTCCAGCCCTCACGTACATGACAGTCTCGGCATTTTTCCCACCCAAAAAGTGTACCACAGAGGAAAACATATATTTGATGTTGCTTTTATTTTGAAAGTGCAACACAGCGTTGTGTCACTGGTGGTGCCTTCACTCACCTGCTGTGACTCAGACTGTTATGGGCAGGAGTGAACATGAAGCAGGCCTTTTGTAAAATGATGTTTAGGGAATGTTGCCATGAATATGACTTGTTGACAACGTCTTGCCATTTGTTTAAAGGTATAATCACTCTTCCTTTATTTCATTGTTAACCTTGCCAGTATTCCCACTATCATTAACATTAGCTCAAATGTTTTGAGTTGTCAGTGAGGCACAAAGCTTGTATATTAGATGTGAGAGGTACAGATCCTAGTTATTTTTTTGGGCCAAACTTTTGCACTGATTCACATGGTGTTGTTGGAGGAAAAACAGCTTGTTTATTATACTTTATCTTTATTGTTCAAACTGCTTAGTGTTTTATATTGATCTTATAAAAGTGAACACTATGTTTTTTTTTATTATTTGTTGTTTTTTTATGTTCAATTATTTCACAATTTTTATATTTTCTAATTTAATGTGCAAGTTTCATGCTACAAACGATCAAATGTATGGTTAGGTCAAGTGGAGGTGTCCAATTGAGCGACCCATGAAACGTGGCAGTTTTTTATGGCGCCGAAAAAAAGCATAAAAATAGAACTAAAGAGAAAAGGCTGACATCTTGATACTAATAATGAATTAAAAAAAACAACTAATATATGTATTTAAATATATAAATAACATTTATTGAGCCTTTTTATCGGACTATTTAGTTCAACCTCTCTTCCCCCCAACACTGTTTTATCTAACATGATAAATAATCATGATAAAATAATTGTGATTTCCATATTGACAAAAATAATCATGATTATTATTTTGGCCATAATTGTGCACAACTAGAAGGAGGCTGAGTCATGTCCAGTAATATCACCTGTGGCACACTCAAAGATGACCTCATCAAGGGCAGCACACTTGTATCAAACATGAGTCATGCTGGACAAAATGACCAGCCCTTCCCATCATAATCTCTGCAGCATTGACACTAATGACTTCACTTGACTTTGTCGTATTTTATGGGAACCTTTTACTTTGCAAACTTATCTATTACGTTCTATACCACTGACTGGTCCTGTTCAGGGTGAAGTTAAAGTTGGGGTCTATCCCAGCTACAGGTATCAATTCCAGGGTGACCCATCCCACATTAACACATGTCAACTGTGGCCCAAATGAGTGAGTGAATAAAACATCTTAGAAGTGTCCTTCTTATCTTGTAAATAACGGCACAAGGAGGATAACACATTTCAAGAATTCAGATTTCCATGGAAACATTGTACAGCTGTCATGAGGACAAATCACATTTACAAACCCCGTTTCCATATGAGTTGGGAAATCGTGTTAGATGTAAATATAAACGGAATACAATGATTTGCAAATCCTTTTCAACCCATATTTAATTGAATGACAACAAACACAAGATATCTATCTATATCTATATCTATAAGACTATAAACACAAGATATTTTATGTTCAAACTCACACACTTTATTTTTTTTTTGCAAATAATAATTAACTTAGAATTTCATGGCTGCAACACGTGACAAAGTAGTTGGGAAATGGCATGTTCACCACTGTGTTACATCACCTTTTCTTTTAACAACACTCAATTAACGTGTGGGAACTGAGGGAACTAATTGTTGAAGCTTTGAAAGTGGAATTCTTTCCCATTTGTGTTTTATGTAGAGCTTCAGTCGTTCAACAGTCTGGGGTCTCTGCTGTTGTATTTTACGCTTCATAATGTGCCAGACATTTTCGATGGGAGACAGGTCTGGACTGCAGGTGGGCCAGGAAAGTACTCTTTTTTTACAAAGCCACGCTGTTGTAACACGTGCTGAATGTGGCTTGGCATTGTCTTGCTGAAATAAGCGGGGGCGTCCATGAAAAAGACGGCGTTTAGATGGCAGCATATGTTGTTTCAAAAGCTGTATGTACCTTTCAGCATTAATGGTGCCTTCACAGATGTGTAAGTTACCCTCGCCTTGGGCACTAATGCACCCCATACCATCACAGATGTTGACCTTTAAACTTTGCATCGCTAACAGTCTGGATGGTTCACTTCCCCTTTGGTCCGGATGACACGATGTCGAATATTTCCAAAAACTATTTGAAATGTGGACTCGTCAGACCACGGAACACTTTTCCACTTTGCATCAGTCCATCTTAGATGATCTCGGGCCCAGAGAAGCCGGCGGCGTTTCTGGATGTTGTTGATAAATGGCTTTCGCTTTGCATAGTAGAGCTTTAACTTGCACTTACAGATGTAGCAACAAACTGTATTTAGTGACAGTGGTTTTCTGAAGTTTTCCTAAGCCCATGTCGTGATATCCTGTAGAGATTGATGTCGGTTTTTGATACAGTGCCATCTGAGGAATCAAAGGTCACGGTCATTCAATGTTGGTTTCTGGCCATGCCGCTTACGTGGAGTGATTTCTCCAGATTCTCTGAACCTTTTGATGATATTTTGGACCGTAGATGTTGAAATCCCTAAATTTCTTGCAACTGCACTTTGAGAAACGTTGTTCTTAAACTGTTTGACTATTTGCTCACACAGTTGTGGACAAAGGGGTGTACCTCGCCCCATCCTTTCTTGTGAAAGACTGAGCATTTTTTGGGAAGCTGTTTTTATTCCCATTAATGGCACCCATCTGTTCCCAATAAGCCTGCACACCTGTGGGATGTTCCAAATAAGTGTTTGATGAGCATTCCTCAACTTTATTAGTATTTATTGCCACTTTTCCCAACTTCTTTTTCACGTGTTGCTGGCGTCAAATTCTAAAGTTAATGATTATTTGCAAAAAAAAAAAGTTTATCAGTTTGAACATCAAATATGTTGTCTTTGTAGCATATTCAACTGAATATGAGTTGAAAATTATTTGCCAATCATTGTATTCCGTTTATATTTACATCTAACCCAATTTGCCAACTCATATGGAAATGGGGTTTGTAAATTAGGAAGCTAATTTTTCCTTTTCTACCAAGGATAAATCACAATAGAGCTCTGTAGTTGTTTGAAAGAAGGAGTTTACTTCTAAGGTTACTCTGCAAATTTTATTATACTGAGAGTGGTATCAAGAACTTTCACCTATGATGAGTTAAACTTTGATAAATGATTATCACTACCAATGAATACCTTTTTTAACTAACATTTTATTTAATATTGTTAAAATTCCATAAAATTTGCTGAGCTCATTATTCATACGTTCGTTTCGTCTTGATTAATATAACGTATTATTTTCAGGCCTCCCTATGTCTAGCATTAAAATATTACAGTTGGTAAAAATGTGGCTGCTAGACTTTTGACAAGAACAAGAAAGTTTCATCATATTACGCCTGTACTGGCTCACCTGCACTGGCTTCCAGTGCACTTAAGATGTGACTTTAAGATTTTACTACATACGTATAAAATACTACACGGTCTAGCTCCATCCTATCTTGCCGATTGTATTGTACCATATGTCCCGGCAAGAAATCTGAGTTTAAAGAACTCCGACTTATTAGTGATTCCCAGAGCCCAAAAAAAGTCTGCGGGCTATAGAGCACTTTCTATTCGGCCTCCAGTGCTCTGGAATGCCCTCCCGGTAACAGTTAGAGATGCTACTTCAGTAGAAGCATTTACTTGCCAACCCTCCCGGATTTTCTGGGAGACTCCCGAAATTCAGCGCCTCTCCCGAAAACCTTCCGGGACAAAATTTCTCCCGAAAAGCAGGCGTAGCTGGAGGCCATGCCCCCTCCAGCTTCATGCGGACCTGAGGGACGTGTCGACAGCCTGTTGTCACGTCTGCTTTCACACAATATAAACAGCGAGCCTACCCAATGACGTTATAACTGTAGACTGATCGAGGGCGAGTTCTTGGTTTCTTATGTGGGTTTATTGTTAGGCAGTTTCATTAACGTCCTACCAGCACGGTAACAACACACAACAACAGCAGTCACGTTTTCGTCTACCGTTAAGCAGTTCGTCTGCCGTAAACAGCAATGTTGTGACACTCTTAAACAGGACAATACTGCCATCTACTGTACATGCATATGTGACAATAACATCTACGGCTTTTAGAGAGTGCAGAAAAACGAGGAAGATACAGCCATGGCGACGCCGACGACGAGTAAGAGGAAGAAATACGCTTGTAAGTTCCAAGCCGCAGCTGCGGTTGGACCTGGATAGCCTCCGGGAAGAAGTAGTGGACTACCAATTGCTTGGCAGTGAAGATCTTCCTCAGGAAGCAAAGATGGACCGGCTTTGGGCCATGCTAGGGAGAGATGGAAGATTCGAGACTCTAGTGCATTTGATGAAAGCACTTTTGAGCGTGCCAGACAGCAATGCATCATCAAAGAGGGTGTTCAGCATGGTTAGAAAAATAGTGACAGAGAGTAGAACAAGGATGGACAATTCAACGCTTAACTCAACAATGAGTGTTATGAGTGTGTGTATATGTATAAATAAATGAACACTGAAATTCAAGTATTTCTCTTATATATATATATTAAAAAAAAAATATATATATATATCAATCAATCAATCAATGTTTACTTATATAGCCCTAAATCATATATATACATACATACATATATATATATACATATATATACATATATATACACATATATATATATATATATATATATATACATATATATATATATATATAGAGAGAGAGAGAGAGAGAGAGAGAGAGAGAGAGAGAGAGAGAGAGAGAGAGAGAAATACTTGACTTGGTGAATTTTAGCTATATACTCCTCCCCTCTTAACCACGCCCCCACCCCACCCTAACCCCCACCTCAAGAAATCGGAGGTCTCAAACTCATTTGTATACTCTAGCCTTTAAATAGACCCCCTTTTTTAGACCAGTTGATCTGCCGTTTCTTTTCTTTTTTGCCACCCTCTCCCTAGTGGAGGGACATCTCTGCGCTGCTTACCTGTCTCCGCTCGGGATGGTCTCCCGCTGGCGCCACTATGGACTGGACTCTCACTATAATGTTAGATCCACTATGGACTGGACTTTCACAATATTATGCTTGACCCACTTGACGTCCATTGCACCGGTCTCCTCTAGTGGGGGGACGCACATCCGCGGTTCTCTCCAAGGTTTCTCATTGTCATCCCACTGGGTTGAGTTTTTTCGAGCCCTGATGTGGGATCTGAACCGATAATGTCGTTGTGGCTTGTGCAGCCCTTTGAGACACTTGTGATTTAGGGCTATATAAATAAACATTTATTTAACTGCATTTCAGATATTCAAGTCATTGATGGAAGCTCAACCAGGACAAGTATGCCACTTGCCTCTGTATGAAATTGATACATGAAATGTGGGCCAATACTTTACAGAAACTGTAATATGATTGTTCATGTTTATCAGTCAGTACTAATTTATAAACTCAAAAGCCATTCGGGTAGTGATGCAGACGCTAGCTTACAGGTAATGCCACAAACATCTGCCGAGCTTTTGTTTGAAGTAGTGCTGTCAAACAATTGAAATGTTTAATTTGATTACAGGGTTACTGTGTATTCATTATTAATTTTCATTCAATATTAATCATGTCAGTTTGCATAAGCAAAAATACTCAAAAAATGAAATATAAAGTACAGTACATGAGCTTCACACCTTTGTTTAACACCTTCAAGATCATGATCATATTTTAAAAAAAACAAACAGTTTTTCTAATCAAACATTTGCACATATAATAATTGTTATTAATGTGGTATTTAACAATGGAAGTGCCTTAGTGAAAAGAAAATTATTTCATGCAGGGTGTCTAATACTTTACGATAGTCAGCTGTCATGTTTTTGTACTCATATTTCCCATCACAGGACCAACGTGCTGTTTAGTGTCTTCAATATTGACTTATTTGGTTCTGCAGCCTGTCACTACCACTACCTACGGTCACTAACAACTATTACCCATTTGTGCACGTGCGACAGCAACCCTACTTAAAACGTAAATTCACTGTATTGCATTGCACTGCAGAGGATTTGCACTGCCGATGGGTTAATTGCATTAAAAAAATAATCTGATTAATAATGATGGATTTATTCCCATTAACACGTTAATTTTGACAAGGCTATAAATTATTCTAGCATTTATTCTGTTCAGTCACGGGTGAGCTGGAGTCTATCTATATTTTACATAGCCTTTTTTATTGAGGAACAATTAGTGAAACCTGTGTTTTCTTTACACAGATCATTGTGATCACTTAGTTCTTGTTGATGTTAAATTGATATTGTGACGCAACCTTTGCCCCTAACATCGAACTGCAGCGGAATGTATATTTACCACACAACTACATTAGTGTCTCCTAGTTTTAAATGACGCTTCCCTGATGCAAGTCATTAGACCAGTGCTGACATGATCACCATCATAGACGTGTGCCCTAATGTCTACACAGATTATTAAAATGGAGGATAATCATGACATGTTGAATTAAGATTGCTTATTAAATGAACACACGTAGAGAAAAGGTTCCCATGCAGCACTGTTTCGATGTAGCTTGCAAGGTGGCAGCTTTTGCAGGAAGGAAACTCCACCTCTACAACAGACCAAGTGGCAGTGATGTCACAGGCGACATGTTCTGGGACCCCGCCTACCTTCCAAAGTCTAAACCTGTCACTCAGTTCCCCTCCAGCGTTCCTGCGCTCCACTAACACACACACACGCACGCACACGCACGCACACGCACGCACACACACGCACACACACACACACACACACACACACACACACACACACACACACACACACACACACACACACACACACAATGCTCACTCAACACCAGGAAAACATTACAGGCCTCTTTTCACCACCAACAAGATTGATTTGGGAGTGAAGCATTAGGATGGATGTTCTCAAAGAGATTACCATTGGGTTAACCTAATAATAAATCTTATGGTCATTTATCCTGACAAGGACAACAATCTACTTTATTATACAAAGTCAAAAGTTTACATGTCTGTATAGACAAAACTAAGCATTTGACAATGATAATCTTAAATAGTTGAAAAGTTTCCACTAACTGTTACTCTCTAGTGAATTAAATGTGTATAAATATGAATAAACATAAAAGTGAGTGTCGCTTCAGATGTCAATGTGCCGTACAACCACTAGTACACACAGGAAAACGTATGGAAGAGAATTGCAAGTAGGTCCTGCCTGCGGGTGCTGAAACAATCAATTTGTATTTATTTATATATTTGAAACAAAGATTGTGGATTCATGTAATTCCACTGTCGAATAAACGCACTTAGGTGCTGATTTTTATTGCTTTTTAATGACCCCCCAAAACACAGTAATTGTTTACAAAATCTGCTCCTTGATAACTTAACTGGTAAATTTAACTGACTCTATAACAAATACAAACCCTGTTTCCATATAAATTGGGAAATTGTGTTAGATGTAAATATAAACGGAATACAATGAATTGCAAATCCATATTCAGTTGCTACAAAGACAACATATTTGATGTTCAAACTGATAAACATTGGGTTTTTTTTGCAAATAATCATTACCTTTAGAATTTGATGCCAGCAACACGTGACAAAGAAGTTAGTAAAGGTGACAATAAATACTGATAAAGTTGAGGAATGCTCATCAAACACTTATTTGGAACATCCCACAGATGTGCAGGCTAATTGGGAACAGGTGGGTGCCATGATTGGGTATAAAAACAGCTTCCCAAAAAATGCTCAGACTTTCACGAGAAAGGATGGGGCGAGGTACACCCCTTTGTCTACAACTGTGTGAGCAAATAGTCAAACAGTTTAAGAACAACCTTTCTCAAAGTGCAATTGCAAGAAATTTAGGGATTTCAACATCTACGGTCCATAATATCATCAAAAGGTTCAGAGAATCTGGAGAAATCACTCCACGTAAGCAGCATGGCCGGAAACCAACATTGAATGAAAAACCGACATCAATCTCTAAAGGATATCACCACATGGGCTCAGGAAAACTTCAGAAAACCACTATCACTAAATACAGTTTGGCGCTACATCTGTAAGTGCAAGTTAAAGCTCTACTTTGCAAAGCGAAAGCCATTTATCAACAACATCCAGAAAGGCAGCCGGCTTCTCTGGGCCCGAAATCATTTAAGATGGACTGATGCAAAGTGGAAAAGTGTTCTGTGGTCTGACGAGTCCACATTTCAAATAGTTTTTGGAAATATTTGACACCGTGTCATCCGGACCAAAGGGGAAGTGAACCATCCAGACTGTTATCGACGCAAAGTTCAAAAGCCAGCTTCTGAGATGGTATGGGGGTGCATTAGTGCCCAAGGCATGGGTAACTTACACATCTGTGAAGGCACCATTAATGCTGAAAGGTACATACAGGTTTTGGAACAACATATGCTGCATCTTTTTCATGGACGCCCCTGCTTATTTCAGTAAGACAATGCCAAGCCACATCCAGCACATGTTACAACAGCGTGGCTTCGTAGAAAAAGAGGGCGGGTACTTTCCTGGCCCGCCTGCAGTCTAGGCCTGTCTCCCATCGAAAATGTGTGGCGCATTATGAAGCGTAACATACGACAGAGGAGACCCCGGACTGTTGAACGACTGAAGCTCTACATAAAACAAGAATTTTTCCTAAACGTTTATTGAGTGTTGTTAAAAGAACAGGTGATGTAACACAGTGGTAAACATGCCCTTTCCTAACTACTTTGGCACATGTTGCAGCCATGAAGTTAATTATTATTTGCAAAAAAAGTTTATGAGTTTGAACATCAAATATCTTCTTTGTAGTGCATTCAATTGAATATGGGTTGAAAAGGATTTGCAAATCTTTGTATTCCGTTTATATTTACATCTAACACAATTTCCCAACTCATGTGGAAACGGGGTTTGTACAACGGACCCTTTGAAGATGATGAAAAATGTCTCTGGTCGCATTTACGCTTCAATGCTTTTGAGCCAATTGTTTACCATTTGTGATGATTATAAGGAAGAAAATAATCGAAAAAAAAAACTGCTGGTATGGCATTTAATAAATGAAACCCACAGAATCGGCAAGCTCTATTTGCTGGTCAGGATGGATGCGTTTGTTTTTCCAGACAGCCAAAGTCAAAACATGAAGCCATAAATCTTGTCTTTTAAAAGTGTTGGTTGCCAGCCTCAGGGAAAACAAGACAGGGTGATATGTGTAGGCGTGTAATCAACATCATGCTTGCACTATGTACCCACTTCCTCTCCACAAAATCAGCTTTACAGACACTAAATATAGACCCTTTTCCATCACTGTCACTTATCCCGATTCCTGCTCATCTAGTTTGTGTAGCTGGATTGACTGAACAAATCCAGAACCACTAACTCGATATTTTCATTCAGCAACAAGAAACCACAATTATCATTTGCAATTAAAACAAACAAAGAACACAATGAACCTCTGAGGTCGACCTTTAACTGTATGGTCTCAAAATGTGAGGTGATGTGGAGCAAAAACAAACAATTCAGTGTTAATTACTTGCTGCAAATGTACTAGTCCTCAATGAACTCATTGAACCTGAAAAGAAAATCACCACGTGTAAGAAAAAATGTAACTGGGGAGGTCTTAAATTGTATTCAGTTTATAAATGTACAGTATATGCCTCCAAGACACATCTCTCATCTTGTCACTCTCCTAGTGTTAAGGTCAGAAGTCCTGTGCATCATCACTCAACTTCTGAGTCCTTTATAGCAGTGGTCCCCAACCACTGGGCCGCGGCCCGGTACCGGGCTGTGGCCCAATTGGTACCGGGCCGCAGAATACTTTTTAAAAAAATTTTATCTAGAAAAAAAATAAATAAATAAAAATATATATTTATTTTTTGTTTTTATTTTTTTTTATTAAATCAACATAAAAAACACAATATACACTTACAATTAGTGCACCAACAGCAAAAACCTCCCTTTTTCATGACAAAAACGTCCCTTTTTCATGACAAAGAAAAAAAAAAAGGATCCCCTCCCCCCTCCGGGCCGCAGGACAAATTATTAAGCGTTGACCGGTACGCGGATATAAAAAGGTTGGGGACCACTGCTTTATAGCACTTGTTTTTGTGAACTCTTGAGAATAAACATGAAAACATCTATCCATCCATTTTTCTACCGCTTATTCCCTTTTGGGGTAGCGGGGGCACTGCCGCCTATCTCAGCTACAATCGGGCAGAAGGCGGTGTACACCCTGGACAAGTCGCCACCTCATCACAGGGCCAACACAGATAGACAGACAACATTCACACTCACATTCACACACTAGGGCCAATTTAGTGTTGCCAATCAACCTATCCCCAGGTGCATGTCTTTGGAAGTGGGAGGAAGCCGGAGTACCCGGAGGGAACCCATCCAGTCACAGGGAGAACATGCAAACTCCACACAGAAAGATCCCGAGCCTGGGATTGAACCCAGGACTGCAGGACCTTCGTATTGTGAGGCAGACGCACTAACCCCTCTGCCACCGTGAAGCCCAAACATGAAAACAGAAAGATACAAATGAACAGCGGGTGGAAAAATGCGCTTTTTTTTTTTTTTTTTTAATATTTTGAGCAGAACTTGTGCTCCAAATTTTGCAGAAAAGGTCAGTCCAACTTCCAAGCAGGTTCATTTTAAAACATTTAAACGTCGCACATTTTTGGGGAAAATTTATTATATAAAATCCAACACCAAGAATAGACATTTGAAAGGCAATTTAAAATAAATAAATACATTTAAAATAAATAAATAAAGGGACGGTGTGGCGCAGTGGAAGAGTGGCCGTGCGGAACCCGAGGGTCACTGGTTCAAATCCCACCTAGTACCAACCTTGTCACGTCCGTTGTGTCCTGAGCAAGACACTTCACCCTTGCTCCTGATGGGTGCTGGTTAGTGCCTTGCATGGCAGCTCCCTCCATCAGTGTGTGAATGTGTGTGTGAATGGGTAAATGTGGAAGTAGTGTCAAAGCGCTTTGAGTACCTTGAAGGTAGAAAAGCGCTATACAAGTACAACCCATTTATTTATTTATTTATTATTTATTTTGCTTCTAAGATATGCATCCCTAATTGTCAGATGCAGAGAATAAGGAGTGTGTTTTAAAAAAAAATCATCCTTTTGTATTTAATTTGTGAGTACCGTATTTTTCCGTTTATAAGTCGCTCCGGAGTATACGTCACACCGGTCGAAAATGCATAATCCATCCAACCATTTCCTATCGTTTATTCCCTTTGGAGTCGCGGGGGGCACTGGTGTCTATCTCAGCTACAATCGGGCGGAAGGAAGAAGGAAAAAAACATTTAAACGTCGCACATTTTTGGGGAAAATTTATTATATAAAATCCAACACCAAGAATAAACATTTGAAAGGCAATTTAAAATAAATAAAGAATAGTGAACCACAGGCTGAATAAGTGTACGTTATTGTGGCAGGGGCGTGGTCCACGCGTTCCCTGCGGGCGGGGTGTGTGCAGCGATCGGCCATGAAGCAGCTGACAGGTGAGTAGATGAGCTCAGCTGGAACGAGTTATCTAATCACCTGTTCCTTTATTAGCGGCGCGGGAAACCCTGAGGGAGAAAGGACACAGGCGGAGCGGAAGACGCGGGCGGAGCGGAGGACACACGCGGAGCGGAGGACGATCGACTGAAAAGTCGAAGTGAAGAAATAACTGAAACGAACATTGTTGATTGCAAGTACGGGCTGAAAAGCCAAAACTGACATTTGTGTGAACAAACAGTAATTAAAAAGTGTAAACCTGCTTCGAGTGTGCTGCTCCTTCCCTGTGCTCCCAGAAGAACAAGCAGGATCTTGCTACAGTGGCACCCAACAGATCACGAAGATGTCGGCACCAACCCCCCTGGAAGCGCTGGGCCAAGTCCTGTCGGAAGTGTCTGCGGCGAGCCGACAACAGACCAAAGTGCTGCAGGCATTGATGGGCCGAGCGGACACAGCGGGTGGGTCATCTGTCATGAAGCGCATGGTGGAGGAGGAGGACCCCCAAACTTTTTTGGAAGTCTTCGAGGCCACGGCGACCTCGAGCAAGTGGCCGGAGGAAGAATGGGGCGCGCGGCTGCTGCCACTCTTGGCGGGGGAGGCGCAGCGGGCAGCGTTGAGTCTCCCAGCATCGGCCTGCGCGCACTACATCAACCAAAGGCACGCCATCCTGGACCGAGTAGGCAGCAGCCCCGAAGACCACCGCCGACAATTCCGGGCCATGAAATTGGAGCCGGAGGGTCGGCCGTTCGTGTTCTCCCATCAACTAAGGGATGCAGCGATCAGATGGCTTCAGCCCAACGGGTAGGACCAGGAGATGCTGGAGGCGATCGTCCTGGAGCAGTTCCTTGACGGCATCCCGGCGAGAACATCTGCGTGGGTACGGTACCACAGCCCGCCTTACGTGAAGGCAGCAGTAAAGCTGGCAGAGGAGCACCTGGCGGTCCACCGAGAAACTGCGACGACATCGACCGAAAACCCCCCCCCCCCCGGGGCCCCGGCGACGGCTCGCCCCGTTACGGGGGGCGGGGAACAGGACATCCATCAACCAAACAAGGCCCATGACCGGACTACCGGGGGCCAACGAGCAGGTTTTTCACCCAAACAGTCAACAACACAACACACACACACACATCACGGGGGGAACACGGGGTGATAATGAAATGCCTTTTCGTGTATTCCAGGGTTCCAGCGCTGCTAAGAGGGGGCTTCCCTCACAGAGTGCACCTCAGGGGCCAGGGCCGGTGTGCTGGGGTTGCGGACAACCTGGACACGTACGCCGGGAGTGCGCCGTGATGAGGTGGGGCAGGTGTTGCAGGTTGTCGGGCCTCCAGCACCCGCCCCCGATCAAGGAGAGACGTACTGCGTACCGGTAAGGATACAAGGGAGTACATACCGGGCGATGGTGGATTCGGGCTGCAGGCAGTCTATGATCCACCCGAACCTGGTTCGTCCCGGGGAGTTGAGGCGTGCAACACGGATAAGAATCAAGTGTGTGCATGGGGATATACACGAATATCCAACTGTGCCAGTGGAAATTATATATGAAACCCAAAAGCATAAAGTGAAGGTTGCAGTAAGCTCGCAACTTGCGCACCCTATAATTTTGGGAACAAATTGGCCGTGATTCAAACAATTGGTGACACGTTGTGTGGGGGTGCGTTCACGGACAGTAGGCAAGGGGAGTATCCGCGCAGTTCTCAGCGGCGACGCGGTTTCATCCGGGAATGCCGAGCGGGAACCGGTGGGGGCTTCGCGGGAGGCCCCCCCAGTCCCCCGATGGCAACCTACGGAGGATTTTCCCCTCGAGCAGGCCCGTGATGAAACTTTGCGCGAGGCCTGGGATCAGGTCGATTTTGTGGACGGTCAGCTGGTGCGCCCAGGGAAAGCGCGGGTATTCCCCCATTTTTCCATTATTAGGGATAGACTGTATCGAGTGGGCCGTGACACGCAAACCGGGGAAGAATACACCCAATTGTTGGTGCCAAAATGCCGCCGGAAAATGGTTTTCCAGGCGGCACATTTCAATCCCATGGCTGGCCATTTGGGATATGATAAAACACTTAATTTGGGTCATGGTCCGATTCTATTGGCCGGGCCTCCGGGCAGACATACGCCGATGGTGCGCGGCCTGTCCGGACTGCCAGCGGGTGAACCCCGCAGCCACCCCAAAGGCGCATTTACGCCCATTACCACTCATGGAGGTCCCGTTCGAAAGAATTGGGATGGACCTCATCGGACCATTTAACCCGAGCACACGGGGATACCGCTTCGTGTTAGTTCTGGTGGATTACGCAACGCGGTATCCCGAAGCAGTGCTGCTGCGCTCCATCTCCGCCAAGAGTGTGGCGCAAGCACTCTTCACGGTCATTTCCCGAGTCGGAATCCCGAAAGAGATTTTGACGTCACGCACGATAAAGGAACTTTACGGATTACTGGGGATTAAGGCCATCCGCACCAGCGTATACCATCCACAAACGGACGTGCTGGTGGAGAGGTTTAACAAAATGCTTAAAACCATGATCCGTAAATTTATGCACGAGGACAAACAAAATTGGGATAAATGGTTTGACCCCCTAATGTTTGCGATGCGGGGGGTACCTCAGGCCTCCCTCGGTTTTGCACCGTTCGAGTTGCTGTACGGCCGAAGGCCCCGCGGAGTATTGGACGTCATTAAGGAAAGCTGGGAGCTCCAGGAAAAATGAGATTCAATACGTCTTGGACATGCGGGCAAAACTCCACAAGGTGGGGCACTTGTCACGTGAGAATTTGCGCCTTGCCCAAGAGCGTCAACAGCGCACGTATAATAAGCGGGCCCAACTGCGTAAATTTTCACCGGGAGAAAAAGTGCTTGTGTTGCTTCCAACGTCAAGCTCCAAATTACTTGCAAAGTGGCAAGGACCCTTCGAGGTTACACGGCAAGTGGGGGATGTCGATTATGAGGTCCGGCGCTAGGACCGACGCGGAGACACCCAAATATACCATTTGAACCTGCTGAAGGCATGGAGAGAGGCCGAGCCTGTCGCCATGGTAACAGTAGAGGGGGGGGAGGAGGAGGAGTTGGGGCCAGAGAGCCCGCGCTCTGGCCCAACCCCTCAGCTTCTCTGTGATGACCAGCTCACATTGGCACAGAGAGCGGAGGTGGCTGAATTACTGTGGTGCTACTCAGATGTGTTCTCCTCTCGGCCCGGGCCCACGGATCTTGTCCGACATCACATAGAGACCATGGGTGCGGTCTCGGCCATATCGGCTGCCCGAACACAAGCGTAAAGTGGTTCGGGAAGAATTAAAAACTATGCTTGCGTTGGGGGTGATAGAAGAATCCCACAGCGCATGGTGCAGTCCCATTGTCTTAGTAGGGAAGAAGGATGGGACTGTGCGGTTCTGTGTGGATTACCGCAGGGTGAATGACATTTCACGTTTTGACGCGTACCCAATGCCTCGGGTCGACGAGCTCCTAGATTCTCTGGTCACTGCTCATTCTTTTACGACACTGGATTTGACGAAGGGCTACTGGCAGATTCCCTTGTCTCCAGCGTCGCGAGAAAAAACAGACTTTGCTACTCCGGAAGGATTGTACCAATTCGTGACACTTCCGTTTGGCTTGTTCGATGCGCCGGCCACGTTCCAGCGCCTCATGGACCGGGTGCTGCGACCCCATGCGACATACGCGGCGGCCTACCTGGATGACGTAATCATCCAGAGTACCAGCTGGGAACAGCACATGCGGCGGGTGGGGGCGGTGCTCGAGTCCCTGAGGCGGGCGGGGCTCACCGCCAACCCAGCGAAGTGCGCCATTGGCCGGAGGGAGGTACAGTATCTGGAGTACCACTTGGGGGGTGACAGGTGCGGCCCCAGGTGGACAAAACGGCGGCCATCGCGGCCTGTCCACCTCCCAAGATGAAAAGAGAGGTGAGGCAGTTTTTGGGATTGGCAGGCTATTACCGCCGTTTCATTCCCCAGTTCGTAGAATGGACCAGCCCACTGACTGACCTCACCCGAAAGGGTGCTCCAGAACTGGTCCAGTGGACGGAGCAGTGCCAGCGGGCATTTGAGAAGGTAAAAGCAGCACTCTGTGAGGAGCCGGTACTGCACATGCCAAATTTTAACATCCCTTTTCTTCTGCAGGCGGACGCGTCGAGCCGGGGTCTGGGGGCGGTACTGTCACAGCGGGTGGAGGGCGCCGACCGCCCCGTACTGTACATCAGCCGGAAGCTCTCGGACCGGGAGACGAGGTACAGCACAGTGGAGAGGGAGTGCCTCGCCATCCGGTGGGCGGTGGGGGCCCTCCGCTACTACCTGCTGAGGCGCGCCTTCAATCTCTCCTCAGACCACAAACCGCTACAATGGCTCCACCGCATGAAAGACGCTAATGCGCGGATCACCCGGTGGTACCTGGCATTACAGCCCTACAACTTCCGGGTGGTCCACAGGCCGGGCACGCAGATGGCCGTGGCCGACTTCCTCTCTCGCCCAGGGGGGGGGGAGGCGCGCGAGTGGGCACGGCCAGACGGGTGTCCGGCCTGAGTCTGGCGGTGGAGGCATGTGGCAGGGGCGTGGTCCACGCGTTCCCTGCGGGCGGGGTGTGTGCAGCGATCGGCCATGAAGCAGCTGACAGGTGAGTAGATAAGCTCAGCTGGAACGAGTTATCTAATTACCTGTTCCTTTATTAGCGGCGTGGGAAACCTTGAGGGAGAAAGGACACAGGCGGAGCGAAGGACACACGCTGAGCGGAGGACGATCGACTGAAAAGCCGAAGTGAAGAAATAACTAAAACGAACATTGTGGATTGCAAGTACGGGCTTAAAAACCAAAACTGACATGTGTGTGAACAAACAGTAATTAAAAAGTGTAAACCTGCTTCGAGTGTGCTGCTCCTTCCCTGTGCTCCCAGAAGAACAAGCAGGATCTTGCTACAGTTATATGACGCATAAATAACCAACTGAGAATGTGCCTGGTATGTTAACGTAACATATTATGGTAAGAGTCATACAAATAACTATAACATATAGAACATGCTATACGTTTACCAAACAATCTGTCACTCCTAATCAATAAATCCGATAAAATCTTCTTCCTCGATGTCGCTTCTAAACAACTCTGCCAACTCCAAAGGTATGCGCCGCTTCCTCTTGTCGTTTTCTGCTGCATATTTCACTACGTCCAGCTTGTAATCTGCAATACATGATTTCCAGTTTCGGTGCCATTTTTGTTCAGCCCTTTTCAGTTTTTATAAGTTACCGCCAAAGATGAAATCATCAATTTTAATAGCTACGGCAGTAGCATATAGCAGTTAGCATTCCATGACCCACAATGCACTTCTGCCATGACCCTACCCCGCCAAATTCTTATTAGTTTACGTGTGTGTGATGATTGCTGACATTTTCTTCGTCTCTTCCGCGAATGAGATAAATAATATTATTTGATATTTTATGGTAATGTGTTAATAAATTCACGCATAAGTCGCTCCGAAGTATATGTCACACCCCCAGCCAAACAATGAAAAAAACTGCGACTTATAGTCCGAAAAATACGGTAGTTATAATGAGTGGCCTGCATTTAACAAGTTACCAGTCCATGATCTAGCGCCACCTGGAAGATGGATGGATCATATTTACGATGTTCATAGTTACGACGAGCAGACTGTATTATCAACTGTATTATTTTCAGTTGTATGTTAAGTACCTTATCAGGAATTAAATTGGACCAAGCTATGTCAACACGTTCACCACAGAATTAAACAGAACAATTCAAAAGAATCCCCAAAATCAGGAAAACTACAGTTTTACAACAAAGTATAATGAACACGTGCCATGTAATCAATATGAACATCTTGAAATAAGCCACAAAATCAAGGCTATTACAGTATACAGCAGCCCTTTTTGTCTGGCTTCCGGCAGGCTGGATGACACTGGAACTGCCTGCCAGCTTATTTTAGAACTGTTTTCGCAGAAGGTTTCTAAATACAGAAAAGTACTTTCTTCATACAAACCCTAAGGGCCCTATTCTTCAATGTGCAAGAGTGGAACAATCAGCACAGTTACACGGTTTCTGGCCACACGGCATTCTCCCCCTTGACGTAAGTCTGCCATTGCGTGGCTTCAGCCAAGATACATGCTCTGGGTGGACTCTGAAATATGGGTGTTCCAAGTCAAATCTGGCCTTGCGCAAATTTGCCCATCCACTTAATTACTTTTGTTCTTAGGCACTTCTGAGAATGCAATAAGTCGAGCGCACCGACAAGGTGACACATTATGTTGCACTTGGATGCAGTGAATACCACTCATAATTAAAAGATGACTTCCAGAAAGCTATCAAATCTAATCTGATCAATTCAATTCAAGACATCTGGAAACATCCATTGAAATAAGCAATTAGCAATCAAAAAACTAAATGCACGTTGTTTACCTGTCGTATCTCATTGTGAGTGGTCGAAAAGGGTGTAACAACAGAAGACGGTGACCACGCATATTGGCAGCGTTTAGACTTTTTGGGACTGTTCAATGCATACAATGATTTCAGCTGCATCTTGAGGCCATCATCAAACTATGTGACAATTTAATAGAAAATACATATACCTGTACACCAGTGCGTCTCAATTATATACTGTTACGATCACTCAGGAAGAAGAAAATATTTTGCGTCCCCCCACTTTTCACCGTGCCTATAAATAGTATCATTTGTCTATAAAATTGTATGTAATTATAAGTACACCTTTGTATAACATTGTGTCCTTATTAACATAAAAAAACACTGGTCTTTTCCTGTCTCCCACCATAGTCACAGTGAAACCAATAGCTACATACACTTTGTCATATTCTAGTACGGCAAAAATAAGCATGCTCCCCGAGGTCACATGTGCCCCGTTTTTTGTCTGCATTCTGAGTCGTAAATAATTAAAAAATTCTGCTAACAATGGAGTCTATGGTGGCTCTCTATTTTATCCACAAATCTCTCGAAATAATCATCCAAAACCCGCAAAAAATACTCTACATCTCGTGACCTGAATATTAACCAAATATTAGTAATGTTATTATAAGAGCTAACACAGACAAAGTATTTTTAGCATTGATAACCGAGCGCTAACTACAGTTTATGCTGCACTGGACTTTAAGGAGAAACTTTAATGTAATTATACAATGAAACTGAAGATGGAAGTAATGCAACATATATGGGTGAAAACTCCTATGAAACTGTAATGAAGAAGAAGAGGAAGAAGAAGAAGACGCAGACGATGGCTTGTTTGCTTTCGTTTCTGCTACTGCTGCATTGCGCCTCGGCTGGTGAACGTTATTCTAGATTATAAATCATGTCTCTCATCTGAATAATAGCATAATTGAACCATAATCTAGAAGTTGTTTGCCTGTGACATTTCAATTTATACCCAGAGTTGGAAACAAACACACACAATTGAACACATTGTCAGCAGCATTTTTTTTGTTTTACTTTTTCATGATTAATTCTTCATGTAAACGGGAAGATATGGACATCCTATCAATTGTCAGAACAGTGAGAGCAGACCTCATATAGTAAGCTATTGTTTTATTTTGTTTTTAGTTTAGCATTTAGCAATACTACTACATGATGCTTAGTGTTTCACCAAAGCTGATTCAGCTTTGCAGAGCTTCTAAAACTTGTAGATCATCCTCCCTATACAGGTGCTGTTTATATTATTAGAATATCATGAAAAAGTTGATTTATTTCAGTAATTATATTCAGAACGTGAAACTTACATATTATATGAATTCATTACACACATAGTGATATATTTGAAATGCTTATTTCTTGAAATGTTGATGATTAGTACTGACAATTACTGAAAATCCCAAATTCAGTATCTCAGAAAATTAGAATATTAGTTACGACTAGTACCAAAAAATATTTTTTAGAAATGTGGGCCAACAGAAAAGTATGAACATGGAAAGTTTCAGCATGTACGGCAATCAATACTTAGTTGCAGCTCCTTTTGCCTGAATTGCTGCAGCAATACGGCGTGGCATGGAGTCGACCAGTCTGTTGCACTCCTCAGGTGTTATGAGAGCCCAGGTTGCTCTAATAGTGGCCTTCAGCGCTTCAGCATTGTTGGGTCTGGCATCTCGCATCTTCCGCTTCACAATACCCCATAGGTTTTCTCTGGGGTTAAGGTCAGGTGAGTTTGCAGGCCAATCAAGAACAGGGATACCATGGTCCTTAAACCAGGTACTGGTAGATTTGGCACTGTGTGCAGGTGCCAAGTCATGTTGGAAAATGAAATCTTCACCTCCATAAAATTGGTCCGCAGCAGGCAGAATAAAGTGTTCTAAAACTTCCTGGTAGACTGCTGCATTGACCCTAGACCTCAGAAAACACAGTGGACCAACACCGGCAGATGATATGGCACCCCCGACCATTACCGATTGAGGAAATTTGACACTGGACTTCAGGCAACGTGGATTCTGTACCTCTCCTGTCTTCCTCCAGACTCTGGGACCTTGATTTCCAAAGGAGATACAAAATTTACTTTCATCTGAAAACATAACTTTGGACCACTCAGCAGCAGTCCAGTCCTTTTTGTCTTGAGCCCAGGCGAGACGCTTTTGACGTTGTCTCTTATTCAAGAGTGGCTTTACACAAGGAATGCGACAGCTGAAGCCCATATCTTGCATACGTCGGTGCTTGGTGGTTCTTGAAGCACTGACTCCAGCTGCAGTCCACTCTTTGTGGATCTCCCCCACATTTTTGAATCGGTTTTGTTTGACAATCCTCTCCAGGGCGCAGTTATCCCTCTTGCTTGTACACTTTTTTCTACCACATCTTTGTCTTCCCTTTGCCTCTCTATTAATGTGCTTGGACACAGAGCTCTGGGAACATCCAACCTCTTTGGCAATGACCTTTTGTGTTTTGCCCTCCTTCTTTAAAGTATCAATGGTCATCTTTTGGACAGTTGTCAAGTCAGCAGTCTTCCCCATGATTGTGTGTCATACGGAATCAAAACGAGAGACCATTTAAAGGCTTTTCTAGGTGTTTTGAGTTAGTTAGCTAATTAGAGAGTGGCACCAGGTGTCTTCAATATCTGACCTTTTCACCATATTCTAATTTTCTGAGATGTTGAATTTAGAGTTTTCATTGGTTGTCAGCTATAATCATCTCCTTTTTGGCAAAAAACACTTGAAATGTATCAGTCTGTTTGGAATGAATGTATACATTCTACAAGTTTGACTTTCTAAATGGAATTAATGAAATAAATCAACTTTTTCATGATATTCTAATAATATGACCAGCACCTGTATTCAGGGTGAACAATATAAGTTTCAGGATCATAATTTTCTCAAAGTAATTATTGTTGGTTCTCAAAGTCTGCATGACTTGCATTGCTGTTGGTGATTAACGAATCTGTGGTTCCTAACTATACGTCACACAATGACGTGTCTGGCTAGCTCATTATCTCTAAAAATGGCTCAGGAATCTCAGTGAGATTGATATTTTTTTGATCATATCTATTTACTCACAAACTTTGTAAGTGTTTTGGTGTCATAAATCAGATATATATATGACAATAGCTTCAATACAGAGGCAATTAGTTTTTTTCACTAAAGTGAAACCAGATAATTAATTAACCTAAATAATTCACTGCTCTTTTAACATTGAAAAACAAAAAGAAGCAGCTCTATTGTAAAATACTTGGAAAAAAAATTGTAACATATAACAGCAATTTTTCCAATTTGCCACAGAACTGTTTTTTTGCAAAAACTGCAGTGTGCTTCATATCAAGTATTTTCATGTAACAACAAGTAGAATGTCAGCAATGGTAGAGAAAAGCACAATATAGTGTCTATGAAAGGGACTGTTAGCATCTTTGCTGAAGCTAAATGGTTAACTTTTGCAGTGTTTTTACGGCTGTCAGAATTGAGCAAACAGATGAAAAAATCTACAGTACTACTACTATATCCACACAAAGTTGTGAAAAACAGACAGTGCAGACAGAGCGATTGTCTGAAAAGAAAGAAGGCGAATATGGATTGCAAGCCTCAAAAAGAATTTGGAAGCGAATAATGTGGATAACGTTCCAAATTGGTTCAGGTCATTTTGATCTGGTATGTATAAACACATTTTTGCCTGATTTTGTGACTTTTTTTTAAAAACAATTTGTTGCTAATAAACAGGGTGTAGTTTTTATTTAAGCATGACAAGATCACATTCACAAATAATAAACACTAAACACAACCTCTATAGCTTTTGATGTCATTTGCTCTATAAACTTAGAGAAAATATTAAGCATCACAAGCTGACTGGAGATTATTGGAATAAACACTAGAAATTATATATGAGAATTATGTTGTTTTTATAGTTTTACTGCTGAGTACACCACTACCACATTGAAATTAGTGTGTGCTTACTTTATGTAATAGTATGATTTCACAAGTAAAACATCTCATAGGGGCGGCATGGCGCAGCAGGTAGAGCGGCCGTGTCAGAAACCTGAGGGTTGCAGGTTCGCTCCCTGCCTCTTACAATCCAAATCGCTGCCGTAGTGTCCAGGACACATCACCCTTGACCCCAGTGCCGCTCACACTGGTGAATGAATGATGAATGATGGGTGGTGGTCGGAGGGGCCGTAGGCGCAAACTGGCAGCTATGCTTCCGTCAGTCTACCCCCGGGCAGCTGTGGCTACAAAAGTAGCTTACCACCACCAGGTATGAATGAATGATGGGTTCTCACTTCTCTGTGAAGCGCTTTCAGTGTCTAGAAAAGCGCTATATAAATCTAATCCATTATAATTATTATTATATTGATCTCCTTTGGCAATTGGCGGCACTTTACCCACATAACACAAATTGATCCTTGTATAGTTGTGCAAGTGTTTCTGGCATTTTAGCATCTTTTGACACACACTAATCCCAGATTTTTCACTTTTATGTCATCATTCCATTAACTTTGAGGAAC
Organism: Nerophis ophidion; assembly: GCF_033978795.1. Classification (NCBI taxonomy): domain Eukaryota; kingdom Metazoa; phylum Chordata; class Actinopteri; order Syngnathiformes; family Syngnathidae; genus Nerophis; species Nerophis ophidion. The sequence continues at coordinate 39,147,673 of NC_084612.1, forward strand.
ACTTTTGAACGTTTCCTTCTTCGTTGGCTCCAGATCCGGGTCCTAACCCAAATTGTGACATCTTTAAAAACGCCTTATACATTTTCATCTACCGGCTTCAACCATGCATTAAATGGATCGTTCTGGAGCCATAAATTGTTAAAATCTCAGTTACCCATCTTATGCAAGTTATTTGGCTTTGCTGTGGGCTTTTGTTAAGTTTTCTCCGCTGCTACGCTAAGCTGTAACAACTTATTGCTGCGTGCATACAGCACACTCGCTGTGATAAATTCTGACCAGGCAGCACAGGTAGCCTACTTTAGTTCCGTTCTGTAGTTAATGTTACATAGTCCTCAAAAGTCAAAAAACACATTAAGACAAGACTGAAGTACATGCATTTTTTAAATAAAAGTAGTTATTTTCAAGAACTTTCAAAAAGTGTATTTATGACCTTTTATGAGATTTTAGGAGAATTTCTGACATTTTTAAAGCCTTAAATTCAAACTTTACATTTGAAAGGGGAACTGCACTTTTTTTTTTCGCCTCTTGTTCACAATCATTATGATAGATAAAAACATACATGTAGTTCATTTTTTTAGGATGCTAAAGATGATAAATACAAAACGCTTGCAAAATGGAAGTCATCGTTCAGGGTTTCCCGCAGCTCTTTGTTGTTAAGGCGGCCGCCTTAACAACAAAGAGCCACCACCTAAACTAAAGTCCTGTAAATTAAGCATGATGAGTTGAGCATACGTCAGCATGTGGCCCCACTTTTAACTCTTTTTCAAACTCTTTTTTTACACTAAGTATTTGACTTAGTCATTATTTTGTCTTAGTAAGTCAGTATTTACTAAGTCAAAATAATGACATACTTAGTATCTCAGGTAACTAGGACTGTTTTGTGTTTTGTTTTTACTTTACGGAAAAAATATCGAGATATAAATCGTATATTGCCACTCAGCATACGGAGCGGAAAACGCAACCAAAAATTGTAGGCTTCTTCACGCGACGAAGTCGGCCTACTTCACCACAGTCTGTAGTGTATTTAACCTGCAGGCTGTGGTGAGATGGAGACGTGATGGTGGCGACAGGCAGTGACGTGCAGTCAGGGGAGGCAGGTGAGGCGGGGCCTCATGTGCCATCATGGAAAGAAAAAAAATGTAAAAAGAAAAAAAAAATTGTTATATTTACCCAATGATTATACTATAAAGTTATTTTCCATTTAACTTCACCAGTTTTAGATCATTTTTATTCTAAATCGCTGAATTTTCACATTTGCCGTTCAAATACTGAAAAGAGACTTGCGATGAGTCACAGCCAGTTGACTCGGCTAACTGCTGGCTGCTGTGCAGTGAGACCGTATTGCTATATGAATTATATTATACATTTCCATAGTTTAGTTAGCTGAGGTATATAATGTACAGTGTATTTTGTCAACAATTGTGTGTGTAACGTATTTCTTGTGCTGGGCAATCATAAAACGGCTGCGAAGACGCACTGTGTGAGGCTCGCCTCCTGGTGGTAGAGGGCGCTAGTGAACCCAGAGATCATTCTTGCACTACTTGGCTAGGCCTGGGGATATCTTAAGCCGGTATGTTTTAAAGTTGTCGTTTGCCTGCATGTCGTAAAAACAACCGTCCAACATTTTACAACTAATTGTAAACTTATAGGTGCCGACCATCAGGGCCGAGTTGCAACGAAAGAGTGTGTCGATGTTGAGATATTAAGCCGAGTTGGTCAGTGAATTTGTTTGCTAATAGTAGCTACTAGCCGTACCCATGTAATTTCTATGGGTGGTTAGCATCGGGTTTTAATCCTGTTTCCTCCAATGTTTCTGATCCGATTGAACTTATATCTATGTCGAGTCTTTATTTTGGGTACTTAAACATGGTAACTGAGTATTGTGGCGTTTTAAGGCCATCTGCATGAATGAACACGGCCGCTGGAGCACGGTTACACCTGTCAAAGTGACAACAATGTGTTACACCTTTCATAGTGAGAGTACTGTAAGACTCTTCATGACTATATTATACACCCCGCCAGCACCATTTAACCCCCAATTCCAACCCTTGATGCTGAGTGCCAGGCAGGGAAGAATGCTGGTATGAGCTTTTAAACATAACCCGTTAACTGCTGCCAATCAAATGGTGAATAAGATACTCTATAGGGTTCATATGTTTATAAATCTGACTGTGATGAAGTCAGTGCCTCACCAGCCATGTACCTCACCGCACGTCACTGGCGACAGGCCAAATTACACTGTTCCTTACACCCACCCAGCCCCTTCCCCGTCCGTTCGCCTGTCCTGTGCGCGCCCCTTTCCCCTGGAGAGACACCACCTTAACTAACACATTCTAAAACCCTCCATCAACACAGATTTTCAAGTTTTTGCGGAAATTTCACATGCCTGCAGTTGAATGTAAATTTGTTCTTCAAGTCACAAACCACTTCACCCTGAAATAACAGCACATCTGCTGGTTGCAACAAGAAGTGCACTCCATTTTGCCTCCATTGTTTCAAGACAAGAGGAATCCATCAACTACAGTAATAAGTTATTACCACCCAAGCAAGAGCCCCAAACATCAGTTGGAAGTAGAATATTAATTATAATAGTAAATGCTAAACAGAACAATTTCCTTTACATCTTACAATGCTTTTAATTTCACTCCACTTAAACAGGAATTTGTGTGAGCAGGATAGTTTCTTTGAGAGGGCTTAGAGTGGGAAATTGTGGAAAAGTTGCAGAATGAAGGGTCTAAGGAGGATGGCGTCGACACACTACGAGGAAAGAGAGAGCAAGACCAAAAGAAGGGGAGGGGATAGGCTTTAACTTCCGCTGGAAAGACCCACTTTTCCCATGAGCTCATACAAAATAGAAAGGTCACTTGGAGATAAAGGGTGTACACAATATGTTTGCTGGCTCAAAGAGCCACTGGGGCCCATTTTGTTATAGGGAGGGGGAAATAAGGACTCGTCCACACTGCTGGTGAAAATGGAGCTTTGATTGATCTGCTTATTTGGTGTTCAGATGAATGATCATAAGGCATGTTTTGAACCACACAATTTACTGCTTCCATTGAATGTTTACAAGCGGGACTGCAGTGAAGCAGTGGTTTGATGCAGAACTCAATGAACCCCAGCACGTCACTCTGACAAGCGCTCTTCCATCTAATGTGCAGATCAATAATCACTAGCTATATTCTCTTTCTTGTCCTTAGATGAAGGCAAGTCAATATTTGGCCCCATCAGACTAAAGCAAAGCCCTGTGCAGACAGCATTGCCAATGTCACACGTAACAAGCTCTAAGAACACCACTTGGTAAAAAAAAACGTTGTCTGCAGAAACTAAATGCATTGTTGATTATATTCAGCAGGAGGCAGTGTTGGGCCAGGTTTGGTGGCTACTCATTATATAATAAGAAAATCAATCAATAGGGTGTCCTCATTTTGTCCCACAGCTGTAAATTACAGTTGAGGAGCCCACAACGGGCTGCGCTCAAAATGCTGTAGGAACATGCTAGCACACATGTCAAAAGGCAACTACCATGTTACAATAAATGCCAAAAAACAAATGTCTTATATCCAGGGTTTAGAGATTCATGGAGTCAGAGCTTTTCTTCCCGCCACTCACACACCAGTGACCTGGAGAGATGGAACCATGACACAGAGACCCAGATGAGTGTTTCAAAGGAAGGAAACAGGAGCTATGATGCACATTTAATATCATGGTGAACAGCTAAGCAGATTCATTCAACAACTGGTGAGGAACTAAGAAATATGATATAGGTTTTTTTATTGTACCGTATTTTTCGGATTATAAATCGCTCTGGAGTATACGTCACAACGCCCGAAATCGCATAATAAAGAAGGAAAAAAACATACATACTTCGCACTGGAGTATAAATCGCATTTTAGGGGGAAATTTATGTGATAAAATCCAACACGAAGAATAGACATTTGAAAGGCAATTTAAAATATATAAAGAATAGTGAACAACAGGCTGAATAAGTGTACGTTATATGACGCATAAATAACCAACTGAGAATGTGCCTGGTATGTTAACGTAACATATTATGGTAAGAGTCATTCAAATAACTATAACATATAGAACATGCTATACCTTTACCAAACAATCCGTCACTCCTAATCGATAAATCCCATGAAATCTTCTTCCATGATGTCGCTTCTAAACAACTCTGCCAACTCAAAAGGTAAGCGCCGCTTCCTCTTGTCGTTTTCTGCTGCATATTTCACTATGTCCAGTTTGTAAACTGCAGTACATGATTTCCCTTTCTGTGCCATTTTTGTTCAGCCCTTGTCAGTTTCTATTAGTTACCGCCAACGATGAAATGATCCATTTTAATAGCTATGGCAGTAGCATATAGCAGTTAGCATTCCATGACCCACAATGCACTTCTGCCATGACCCTCCACCGCCGAATTCTTATTGGTTCACGTGTGTGTGATGACTGCTGACATTTTCTTTGTCTCTTCCGTGAATGTGATGAATAATATTATTTGATATTTTACGGTAATGTGTTAATAATTTCACACATAAGTCGCTCCGGAGTATATGTTGCACCCCCGGCCAATCTATGAAAAAAAACTGCGAGTTATAGTCCGAAAAAGTCAGTTGTTATTCTACTGACTTAAAAAACGTTTTAAAAATAGTTTAACAAGGGGTTTTTGTTTTTGATTTTGCCAGGTCAAAAAAGAGGGGTCATCTTATATTGATCAAAGTCAAGTTTGTTTGCATTTTACAAATAGGAGAGATTGCAACATTCTGTGACCTTGAGTGCTCGTAATGAATGTTGTCTTCATCAACTCAAAATGTGTGCTGAAAGATCGGATTTGATTGCACCTTTAATGGGGAGTACCTTGTCACACTTCTGTTTGGACCTCCTACAAAGCATGCTAATGGCAGGGAGGTTTCCATTATAAGCCACTATGAGTTTTAATGGCCAATAAAAGAACTGTGAATGCTCATAAGTGCATATGTCCTGACCTGCTGCAGAGTGTAAACCCTGCCAAATTATTGTAACACATGCAATTTATTATCAAGACCGTTTTTTAAGTAATTCATACCTGCATGGCACTTTGTTGGACATACAGTAGTGGTTATGTATCGTCCAAACAGGCTATGTAAAGGAAAAGCACCTACAGAGAGAATAATGAAGAGGATAAACGTCCCACCAAGCAAGCCAACCAGTGGTACAGCAAACCTCCTGGTCTTTCCTGACCCCTGGCATTAGGACTTCAATCGTGCGGCTAAATATCAACGTGAGTTGGAATCTAAAGACTGTTGAACCCCCTCAAAGGTGCTGAATCAAAGATGTGACATTTAAAGGCCCTTTTCAACTGGATTGCTAGTCTAAAAGCGGCCCTATACTGTATATTGGTCACCACAAACAATTTATTTATTTTTGCAGAATTAAAAATGAAGGCCTGTGTCAATACTTCAGAGGGTAACAAACTGATTGTATAAGACTGATAAAAAGATCCAAAAACATTAGAACAACCTTTATGTGTTCATGTTAATCATGTTAAATTACTTCACAGCCTTCCACGAGCCCAAAGATTAGTATTTTATCAATGATGTTTTCCCTGGTTGATCTGATTGCATTAAAGGCCTACTGAAATGAGATTTTCTTATTTAAACGGGGATTAGCAGGTCCATTCTATGTGTCATACTTGATCATTTCGCGATGTTGCCATATTTTTGCTGAAAGGATTTAGTAGAGAACATCCACGATAAAGTTCGCAACTGTCGGTGTTAAGAGAAAAGCCCTGCCTCTACCGGAAGTCGCAGACGATGACGTCGCAAGTGTGGGGGCTCTTCACATATTCACATTGTTTTTAATGGGAGCCTCCAACAAAAAGTGCTATTCGGACCGAGAAAACGACAATTTCCCCATTAATTTGAGCGAGGATGAAAGATTTGTGTTTGAGGATATTGATAGCGACGGACTAGAAAAAATTAAAGTAAAAAATAAAAAACGAGTAAAAAAAAAAACGCTATTACATTGGGACGGATTCCGATGTTTTTAGACACATTTACTAGGATCATTCTGGGAAATCCCTTATCTTTCTATTGTGTTGCTAGTGTTTTAGTAAGTTAAATAGTACCTGATAGTCGGAGGTGTACGTCCACGGGTGTCTTGACGCCAATGTCTCAGGGGAGTCGACGGCAGCTGTACGGGCGACCCAAGCTCAGCTGATATCCGGTAAGTGGCGACTTTTTAACCACAATTTTCTCACTGAAACCTGCTGGTTGACATTCAGTTGGGATCCATGTCTGCTTGACCGTGCTCTGATCCATAGGAAAGTTTCAGCTCCGGGAATTTTAAACAAGGAATCACCGTGTGTTTGTGTGGCTAAAGGCTAAAGCTTCCCAACTCCATCTTTCTACTGTGACTTACTTCTCCAATATTATTTGAACAAATTGCAAAAGATTCAGCAACACAGATGTCCAAATTACTGTGTAATTATGCTGTTAAAGCAGATGACATTTAGCTGTGTGTGTGCGTAGCGCTCATACTTCCTAAAAACGCGTGACGTCTTGCATACACGTCATCATTACGCAACGTTTTCAAGACGAAACTCCCGGGAAATTTAAAATTGTGATTTAGTAAACTAAAAAAGCCGTATTTGCATGTATTGAAATGTTAATATTTCATCATTGATATATAAAGTATCAGACTGCGTGGTGGGTAGTAGTGGGTTTCAGTAGGCCTTTAAATTTATTGTAACTCTTGCCGACATATAAAAAAAAAAGTTGAACCATGTGACACGGCAGTTTAAGTAGTGGCACAGGGTCAACTGTACAATTATATAATAAAATACAAGTTTTATGTTTGTTGAACTCTGGAGTCTGGTAATATTACAAATGCTCCAGTTTGATGGATTCAATTTGTCTGTAATATGAAATAGGCAGTTGTTGGTAACATTAGTTATACTTTGTATCTTTACATTTCTGCTAACCATATATTGTCTGGAGCCCCAAACAAGGTATTTACAGCATATGCAGTGGGCTTGGCTGCAGTCTCTTCTCTCTTTATGAGCATAAGTGCTGAGTTGGTAAAGGTGCCAACATGCATTTGCCTGCACTTTGCTTATTGGCAATGGTTTAACATGGAAAAAATATTTGAAGTTTAATACATGCTACCTCTTGCATACACTCACTGGTTACCACATACCACAATCAATCCAAGGAGATTCAATAATGTATAAGTACAGTATGTAATATTAATATTGCGTGCAATTGTGGATCAGTGCTACAACAATACCATATCATTCCAGTCTGTCATCATATATTCTTATCTTATTGTTAACCTTGGTTTGAAATTGAGGTAAAATAGGAGAGAATTAGATGTACAATCCAGAATAACAAAACACCAAGATGAAGTAAACAGCACACCGAAAAGAAGGAAGCCCATTGAATCTAACAAGTGCTGGCATGATCCTGGCTAGTGTGATAGCTTGTTACCAAGCCAGCTGAGGTCTGCATTCCAGAAAACTGAGAGGTTGGAAATTTAGAAACTGCAACTAACAAATGTGCAATGGAATGCCACCTAAAGTTGGAATTACAGTGTGCAAAGTATATATGTATATATAAGTGTGTATGTACATGTGTATATACATCAGGGGTAGGGAACCTATAGCTCTAGAGCCGGATGTGGCTCTTTTGATGACTGCATCTGGCTCTCAGATACATCTTAGCTGAGATTACTTAACACGATAAGTAATGAATAATTCCGCTGGTAATCACAGTGTTAAAAATAACATTTAAAATACAAAACATTCTCATGCATTTTAATCCATCCATCCGTTTTCTACCGCACCTGTTCAACAAGTATTTTGATTATTGGTTTGCTTAAAAATAACAATGTTAATAAAAGATGCGAGACTTAATATACTCTAAAAATGTTGGTCGTATTTATAAATGTACGTATTTAGTTGTATTCAGT